>NC_041224.1:104603157-104684571 GCF_002837175.3 Physeter macrocephalus | reverse complement strand
GTTATTTGTATGGAAATATGTTAATATAAATGTTTCAGACATTACATGAAATTTCTAAAAATCTTATATGTTCTGGTATAATGTTATAAGTCATAATTCTAGTTATTACTTTAAAAATGTATATCTCAGAAATAACTAAAAAAAAAATCATATAAGTATCTTTCACAGAAATCAGCTGAGGAAACAGACTCTTGGAGCAGGTCTGGAGCTAGTCCCATGCAGTAATTGCTGTATTAGTTTTTTATGGCCTCCTCAGTTGTGTGTTACAGTCAATGGGTTTCATTCTTCAATTGCCACTGCTTCACAAAACTTACTGTCTAGTATGGAAAAAGGAGTTGCTTGTGCACCAGGTGTCCACTTGGTGATAACCTGAGGTGCCTGTCACAGAGTGACTCAGGAAGTGGACTGGTAACTCTGTCCCCTCCTCATCAATCAGGGCCTCTGTATGGTTCTACCTTATTTCCATTTCTTCTCTACATCTTGTGTTAAATTGCTCATTTGTAAAAGCCATTAGCTAGGTGACATTTTGCATTTTTACAGAATAAAAATGTAGCACACTGTTCCCTCCGTTGTACCAACTTTACTCTCATTCTCTAATGATGGAACAACAGGAGCACATGCACTAAGCTCTTCCCATGTGTAAGGCAGTGCTCTAAGTTCCTTACATACACTAACTCTTCATAACAGCCTCTGACATAGCTACAAATATTATCCCAGTTTTACAGAGGAGAAAATGAAGGTACAGAGAAACAAGTAATTTGTCCAATGTCATTTAAGAAGTAGTGAAAGAGCCAAGATTTAAACCAGGAGGTCCAACTCCAGAGACTGTGCTCTTCCCATGGCCCCAAACTCCTACTCACCCTTTAATACCCTGCTCAGGTGCCACCTTCTCTGTGAAGGCAGAGTTAGTCTCTCCTGCTGTATTTCCCCAGCACAGTCTCATCCCTCTATTGAGTACTTAGCACATCACAATGTAAGCGTGCTTGTTTAAATGATACTTTCCTTTTGCCAGGTTATAAGAGAATGAAGGGCATGGGCCAGATGACAATTAATTTTGGATTCCTAATATAGAGAATTACCAATTCCTTAACAAACATATATTGAAGGAACAAATATATATAGCTGAGTAATTTTTTTCCTTCAAATATGTGTATATATATATTTCATTTCAGCTCCTATTTCTTTCCTTCAAATCTTCATAAAAGCAAAATTATTTTGCACACATTTAAGGATCATTTTGAGCAATGTTAATATATTGCAAGAACATTCTTATTTTAAATGTATGTTGAAACACTGGCTGGATTGTTAAATATGACTTATTTCTCAAAATGAACATTTCCAAAGGAACATATTTCTAATTTTATAACAAAAGTCAGTGGGAAAATAGAATTTGATATTTTAGGATTCTTAATAGGCAAGTGGTCAAAAATGCATTTATTCTATAAAACAATGGATATTTGATTTTCATTTCAAAAATATCCAGAGTTCTATAGACACTCAAGCCAGTAGATGGATTTAAAATACACCAAAGTTTTCATCTCTAGCCTGCTCTCTAACCATAGGCAATGCAGCAAAATAAAAATATTACAGACTATAGCTGTTAAATATGAATAATTACACTGATTACCAAGAGCTCATAGTTAAAATAGCACATATTCCCCAATGATCAGGGACTATGGTCATTTCACTTGTTTTATCACTTTTCATTGATTTAAATATGACTTTGTCAAAATAAAATAAATACTAGGATTTGTTTTTTTAGAGACTCTGAAATAAATGGATCATTATTGTTTACAGATGATGGTGTCTTTGCTTTCAAAAAATGGCATCAACTCCCAAAGTTCTATGGCTGGCAATACAGGGGCTGCTTGTAAATCAAAAGAAAGACAGAAGCAATAACAACAAAAACTAAAACAGATAGACAAACCAACACAAAGCCAACTCTACTAAACAATGATGACACAGCTTAAAGAAGTGAGAGCATTCAAGCAGCTCAATATTAAAGAAACAAACAACCCAATCCAAAAATGGGCAGAAGACCTAAATAGACATTTCTCCAAAGAAGACATACAGATGGCCAAGAAGCACATGAAAAGCTGCTCAACATCACTAATTATTAGAGAAATGCAAATCAAAACTACAATGAGGTATCACCTCACACCAGTTAGAATGGGCATCATCAGAAAATCTACAAACAACAAATGCTGGAGAGGGTGTGGAGAACAGGGAACCCTCTTGCACTGTTGGTGGGAAAGTAAATTTATACAGCCACTATGGAGAACAGTATGGAGGTTCCTTAAAAAACTAAAAGTAGAATTACCATATGATCCAGCAATCCCACTACTGGGCATATACCCAGAGAAAACCATAATTCAAAAAGACACATGCACCCCAATGGTCACTGCAGCACTGTTTACAATAGCCAAGTCATGGAAGCAACCTAAATGCCCATTGACAGGCAAATAGATAAAGAAGTTGTGGTACATATATGCAATGGAATATTACTCAGCCATAAAAAGGAACGAAATTGAGTCATTTGTTGAGACATGGGTGGACCTAGAGACTGTCATACAGAGTGAAGTCAGGCAGAAAGAGAAAAACAAATATCGTATATTAACGCATGTATGTGGAACCTAGAAAAATGTACAGATGAACCGGTCTGCAGGGCAGAAGTTGAGACACAGATGTAGAGAACAAACGTATGGACACCAAGGGGGGAAAGCCGTGGTGGGGTGGGGATAGTGGTGTGCTGAATTGGGTGACTGGGATTGACATGTATACACTGATGTGTATAAAACTGATGACTAATAAGAACCTGCAGTATAAACAAACAAAAAACAACTAATACTAAACTTTCTTTGTGTTATTTGTATGGAAATATGTTAATATAAATGTTTCAGACATTACAGGAAATTTCTAAAAATCTTAAAAGGAAAAAAAAAAAAAAAGAAGTGAGAGCATCCCGAGATAGAGAAGCTGGATTTGGCTGACCACAGGTGGGTGAGGTCGTTCTGTCTTAAGCCATGAACTAATGCTCCCCTCTCTGTCTTCACTTGAACATGGCCCCAGATGTATTTACTCTACTGCTAGAAATGGAACCTTCCTATATGACAGGGCTATTTCAGTCACTCCCTTTCAATAACTCCCCAATTCCCACAGAACACAATTCTCACTTCTAAAGTTCTTGTATACAACATGCTTTAACCAAACTGGACTACGTTTCTGTGTCATATTAAGTGTTCCCTCCCTCAGGGCCTTTACTGACATTACACTTCCTGCTTGGAGTGCCCCTACTTCATCTCTGTATCTTTTCGTCTTATCCATCAAGCCTTTTGCAGATCCACCTGTGCATTTTCTATGATCTCATGGCACCTCCCTTCCCCTCTCTCAAGGCTCTTTACCGTCTTCTGCAATATGAATCCTTTGCTGGCACACTTCCTGTCCCCTGTCTCCAAGGGCAAGACTGAGATTTGTTTGTCTTTACATTTCGCACAATGCTCTGCCTAGGTTGCAAATAATTTGTTTTTGTTTTATTGGTCTGTGGGCATCAATTTATCTGTTTATCTGCATCAACCTCCCCTACGTTAGATCATGAGTGGATTCCATGAAGGAACAGGGTACTTGGCCTAATAATGTGTTGAAGGGTAATAATAATCATTACCCCTTGTCTCCACTGAGAGTTTATAAGGAAATGGTTGTGACCACATCATAATTGTCACATAAATATGTATTTAGTTTAGATGATAAGCTGCTACTCTCCAGATTGATTTAAAATTTCTAGAAGGACACGAAAGGGAACTGGAGCTAGTATTCGTTTAGTGCCTACTTTGAGTGAAGTATTTCACCAAGTGCTTTACAATGACAACACCAACATGTGAATTTACCAAAGACCTACACAGTGATGTGTATTAGACATGACACTTTAAAAACATTTTATCTAAACCTTTCAATGGCCCTGCTGTTTTTATTTCTCCTACTTTATAGATGATAAAACTGAGGCTCGCAGAGTTGGAGTAGTTTCCTCAAAGCCCTGTAGCTAGTAAGCAATGGAAGAGAATCCAAAGACAAGTGTAATTCCAAAGCCCATTTGTCATTTGAACATAATTTCTTGAATGGTAACTATCAGTACAGTTAAGTATTGATTGTATTAATGTTTATGTGTTTGAATGCTGTTACAAAGAAGAAGTGGAAAATATATGTTATCATTTTGTGAAAAAAATGGCTCTGGGTTCTAAAGTATAAACTTCAGGAGTCATACATACAAACCACTAATGACAACAAGGTGATATGGTTTATATTCAAGGTGCAACTGGAATTTGGAAGAGAGAACAACTCACTCTGCCTGGGGAGTTCAGGATGATTTTATACCAATGGCCACTTTATGTGAGCTGGGCTAGGAGAAAGAGGAGAGACGGGGAATACGGAAGAGGTCGACATTCTAGTAAGATGGATATAGTGTGGCAAGGGGGTGGTGAAGTCCAGAAAGGGACCTGAACAACAAGGACTCTGACTTTATCTTATAGGTGCATGTTTTTCAAACTCACACTGTTCACAGACTTTCTGTGGGAAAAGAGGACTTTGGACAGTACTGTATCTTCTTCCAGGAGTCAAAGGGAACATTAGGATAGTATAAAAGGGACTCTTATGAGAATCGCAAAAAGAAACAAAACAACCTATTCAGCACTGTTTAATGTAGCATTTTACTTAAAAAAATTTTTTTTCATAGAATTATTGTTTGGAACACCTCTTGGAAAAAGCTAGCATAGGTAATGGGAATCCATTGAGAATTTTAAGTGAGGGATAACACAAGTGTTGCATCCTAGAACAATTGTTCCAGCAGCAATGTGAATGATGGATTGAAAAGAAACAAAGGCATAGAGATGGACGAGTTTTAGCTATGGTATTAGAAAACTAGCACGATACCTGGCACACAGGAGGTCCTAATTCGTGTTTATTATTAGAGTGAAATTTGCTGCATTTGACATAATTGAAGCCACCTACATTCACAGAGGACAAAAAAAAGTACCTTTCCAACAGACAGGAAAAAATCAAAAAAGATTCAGAGGAAAAGGAGATATGGGAAGATGGGCCCCATTCATGGATGCTGGGGTCAGCCATCAACAAAGTGCTGGTGAGACCATTCCTTCCTAAAAGTCTCAGGAGAAACCTTGAGAAATCACCTTTAGCTTCACTTCTCCACCAATATAGTCCGCTTCTGAATTTCTGATCTCGAATGGGAGGTCTTAGAATGGCCTTAAAATAATTGCACGCTGCAGGATACTGCAAGGAGCCTGGCTGGCCCCAGGGCTGGCTGCAGAGCCTCTGCTGGGTGGGAAGCCAAGGACAGATCCTCTGCCATTTCCAGCACGCTAGGGGAGCAGGCCTGTCTGGCTTGTTAGGGAAGGTGCATTTCGTGAGCAGGAGTCACTGTGCTGGGCTCTTTCCTCCGTCTTTCTCATCAATCCCTCCCTATACGATCACCTTCAGGTAGGCAGCACTCCTACCATTTCATGGATAAGGAAACACTCTCTTAGGTCATCTTCCTGGTCTCATTTAATCCTCATAACAATCCTTCAGGACATACTTCTTCACTCTCGTGATTTACAAAAAGAGACAGGAAGACTGAACAGCATATGGCAGAACCAGGATTCAAACCCAGGTCTCCTCCACTTCAAAGCCCAGGGTGCTCCTTGACTGCCTCTCTATCTGGTCCACTTCGAACAATCAAGTCTTGGGAAATTGTCGAGTTAAATTTTAAAAGTGCTTTGTAGATTCCATTTCAAATGAAACTGCAGGAGGTGGTGCTGTCTTGGGATGATTGAATCTCAAGGTCCATGTTTTCTTCTTTCCCCTTCCCTCCTTTCCTCCATACCCTCTCTTTCCCCAGCTGAGAACTTGATGAGGAAATGGACAGAGTAAGCAAGGGGACAGGCACAAACAGCATTACTTCAGCGCTCGCGATTTCACAGAGGGATGCTGTGAGCCCCGCTGCCCCCTTGTTTTGGGTGGGGCCGCTGAGGTTAAAAAGCTCAAGAGGATCCGGTCTACAGGGATGCTTTCCACTCATAGCAGAGAGAGCAGTGGGTGGTTTTTAAAGGGGGAGTCACGTTTGGCCAAGAACACAGATCTTAACCTATAGTAGGTATATGATAAATGTTGACTGAATTGAATTGAATGTTTTTATACACTGAGGAAAAATTTCCTCCAACTGAGAACAGAGATAGCTCTCTGCCTTTATGTAACAAAGGAGGCAAAATTTGAGACTATCTCAATCATTCAAAACTTATGGTAGAGTCATTAAAAGTAGCCATAAAATAAATGGCTTCATATAATAAGGCTTGCTTTAACATTACTAATTCACCCTTCCCTGAAAGGAACTGAGTGTTATAAACTGACGTGGAGACATGACATCTAAATAGACAGTCTTGCTGTGCCAGAGTAAATATTAAACCGCATTACCCGACAATCCTTGGGGAATGGCCTTGCGATGTCAAGACCATGGGAAAATGATGTGAAATCGAGTTCACAGAAATTTGACTTCGATGTTCAAATTAATGAATCTCTCTCCTTAAGTGTTTATAGGGGTTGTGTTATGATCGAAAATGATTACACAATGATGAGAAAATCTATGAAGAGGATGGAGGTTAAAATGGAATGGATTTCACTCTGTATTAGCCTATGACCACATTTACATATCCCTTCAGCAAGCAATGTTCAAACTTACTACATGCTACACACTGTGTGGGGTGCAGAGGTACAGAAAAGGCTGGGGGCACGTGTGCTCCTTGTCATGCAGGAGCTCCCTGTCGAGTGAGTGGTGACTGTAACGGAATCGTGAACAGGGCCCTGCTGGAGGGAAGTGGAAGGGCCTTCTTCCTGTGAGGGGCACTTGACATTTGTCTGAAGGATGAGTAGGAGTTCGCTGATGACGGTACGTGGAGAATTAAAAGGGTACAGGTTTAGCAATGAGAAAAGATAACATGTTCAAAGACGATACGTATTTCGTATGCTAGAGCTCAAGGCAAGCGTGAGCTGGTGGCCAGAGATACCATGGAAGGGCAGGCA
The DNA here is from genome assembly GCF_002837175.3 of Physeter macrocephalus. Taxonomy (NCBI): domain Eukaryota; kingdom Metazoa; phylum Chordata; class Mammalia; order Artiodactyla; family Physeteridae; genus Physeter; species Physeter macrocephalus. The sequence goes on along the minus strand of NC_041224.1, from coordinate 104,677,506 downwards.
GGGGTCGGCCCTTAAAGCATCTTTTATGACAGACTTCAAATGAGCTGCAACTAGATTAAGATTTGTGTTCAAGGTTCCACAGAGGGTAGATGGGAGTCAAGGCCAGATCTAGGTGACTTGGAAGCCATGTTCTATCTTACACGCCACCCCTTCCAGATTAAGGGAATAGGTGCGATGCTGTGATTCAGAGCCCTCAATACCTCCCAGGCCTCCAGTTTGATTTGGATCCCCTGCTGAAGGAGAGGAATGCAAGCTCTGACAGAGATCCCATTCTGCTCATTCACATAGTTTGCTCAGAGAACACAGTTTGATTCCATCTGAGCCAGGCCAGGTCAATGACAGCAGCCGATGCTCGGACTTGACCCCCAACCCAGTAAGGCTCAGGTCACGCCCCCGTCCTGTCGTGCGGGTACAAGATTCACAGGGGCACCTGCCATCTTCCTTGTAAGGACAGTTTGCTGAGGATATGAACACACACCTGCGGCTGTCCTAGGGCCCCGGGTCGTGCAGTCATAGCTGTCACGGGCTCATGCTGCCTGACAGGAAACGTGGGGCGGGAAGCCCACCACTGCCGGTGACTCAGAGCCCAGCGTCCTCCCAGAACACAGGAGCCTACATAGCGCTCCCTCTGGGAATCTCTTCCCCTGTTCTCCAGATTCTCCAGCATACAGACAAGATCAGACGAATAGCCCCACTCAACCCCATTCACTAAGGCACAAAGGACACACTATCTCCCCCTCTCAACCTTCCCACGGAGTCCCCCCAAACCCCGTGCCACCACCCAGATCCTGACACGCTATTTCAGACCCCTATCTGCCATCTGCTCCATCACCTAACACCTGGTACAGGCAAGAGGTGGCAAGACAACTCAGAGCCTTCCCACTGTTGAAAAACAGAGCCACAAATCTCTCTGCTGGGGAACACCATTCCTCAGTGAGGGGAAGCACAGTGGAGAGTGTATTTAAGGAAGAGAGCCTGCACCAAGTAAGGTAAAAGTACATTTACTAAGAAGGAGTCTGGAGGCCCAGAGAAATCAAGGCATCTCTAGAGTTCTTCCCCAGGAGCTCTTTGGATCGTGCATGGCAGATCTACATGTTCCCACATGTTCTTCCTTCCTGTGCAGCTTCACAGTTAAGATGCCCAATGCCCTGTCCACACAATGTCCCAAGGAAGCTCCAATCTCCTGGGGGACGCAGCCTTATCTTGGCCTGACACGGAGACTAGGTCACTTTAATTTCAGTTCCTTTCAAGTTAAAATGAGGGTAGCTGGACTGAACACTGCTGCACTGAGAGTTATTTAAACCTCCAACATTGTGACGCCAATGAAATGCAACCACATTGCCAAGTGCACAGGACAATGTGACTCACGGGTGACTTTTCATCCAGCTCTGCTATGCTGGCAGCCCCCTGGTACCATGATGCCTTTCAGCCATCAGCTGATGGCCTCCCTGTGCATGGAAATGGGGGGACTTGCGGAGATAAGGAATGAGCTTTTGGAGGGTAAAATGTGCTCACAAGCTGGAAGTGGTGCCAAGTAGAAGGAATGTTATGAGGACTCTCCGTGGTACTCTGAGCTTTTTTGGCTTCCCGCAGAGGCCACAGCACAGGGCTGAGCCATGCTCCATGACGCTAAGCCAAGAAAGGAATGGAATGGAAGAGTCCCCTTGGAACAGGATCCTGCCAGCTGCCTGGAAGGCCACCTGATTCTTCTGCTGTCACAAGAGAAGAGAAGGCTCTTTCTGCAGTGGTAAAGACCTCAGTGTCAGGGTTTGTCCCAGGGCTGAGGAGACTGGGGTAGAACGCTCAGATAAGGGACAAGCCAAGCTGGCATCTTAGAAAGGTATTTACATGGTCACCAGTGATGATGAGTCACTTCTTATTTTCCACCCCTCCCGACCCTCCCACACCTGCTCTCCCCCCACACTTCATGTCCAAGTTGTCTCATAGGGAAGAATGGGATCTGCTCATCTCTGCTCTTAGGACTTTTCTGTTGCTTTGTTTCACTGCTCCTTTTAGCCAGCTGCAATGTCCTAACACACTTCCTGGAGGCCAGAATGTTTTACTCCATGGTCATAAACTTGAATTTAAAATCCTTCTTGTGTTGAGAATCTTAAAAAAAACAAAAGCGAGGGTAACATGAAGGAGATGAGCTCCGAAAACCAGAATGAAGTCAAGGAGCTAACGTGCCATTGGAAGAGAAGCAGACAGAAGGAGATGCTTGAAGGGAATTTATGGCAGGAAGCTCTCATTTCTTAAGGTTTGAACCATGGGTGTAGGAAAAGCCTAACTCTGAAACAGGGCAACTAGGGGAGAAAAATCTCTGTGCCAGAGATTCTCTGCCTAAAAATACTTCAGGACCATAAAAGGAGGGAAAAAAAGGAGAGTGACTCCCTGCTTCAAGGAAGACAGTGCTGGAAGACCGGCCTCTCTGATTCATTATGAAGCAGAGCTGTCCCGCAGGAATGCAGCTGTCAGCTTGACACCGAGTCCTACATGAATGGAATCATCAATAACCCTTTACTGAAATTGTGTTGAGAATACAAATCAAGATCTATTTCTGTAAAAGAGCAAAGAAGAATGAAGCTAGAGATGAAGCTCCCAACAGAGATGCTGAGCTGTCCTCTTAGGAGGTTCAGGCTCCCTGATAACTATGCGTATGTTGGGCAGAGCCCTTCTCATGCTTGGCTGATCTTTCCAGAACAATCATAAAGTAACAGAGCACCAAACTGTCCGTCAGAAGTTAGCTCAGTGTGCAATTCCGACCATCCAACTAGATCCGGCTCCGAGTTATGCAGTCAAAACCTGGATGACCGTTAAAGATAGAGGTTTAAAAAAATATTTGTCTCTCTACATACCAAGTGGCAAAGCTACATGTTTGGGGTTAACATGGTGACCACAGAATCCACTCTTAAAGAAGGCTGGGGATAGACAGGCCAGAGCTAAGAGATCTGGAGAGAACAGACGACCTAGGAAAAGGAACTATTAACTCTGTATAATATAAATAACTGCAAGACGATGTCATGTCCAGAATTATACCTTCTCTGCATCTTTCTGAAAGAAATCACTTCCTTGATTTAAATAAATGTAGCACTGAAACTTATGCCTCCATGTTACCCTTGCTTTATGGGAGTGAAGCATATGACTTAAAAGTATTAAAAACAATTCAGAACATATTTAACAACAACGATATTTTCCATTAGCCTCTGAGCAACACTGTCCCTTCCTATGAACATTTTTGTTTTCTAGGGCTTTCTACTTTCCTTTAAAGTTTTTCCGTCTTAAGACTTCAACCTTCAACCAAGGTAATCATTCCTCTATGAACTCAATTCAAAAGATAAGAGCTTCCCTGGTGGCGCAGTGGTTGAGAGTCCGCCTGCCGATGCAGGGGACACGTGTTCGTGCCCCGCTCCGGGAGGATCCCACATGCCGCGGAGCGGCTGGGCCGTGAGCCATGGCCGCTGAGCCTGAGCGTCCGGAGCCTGTGCTCCGCAACGGGAGAGGCCACAGCAGTGGGAGGCCCACATAACGCACACACACAAAAAAAAAGATAAGAGAACAAAGTGTTTATCATAGGTCTAATTTCCAATTCCATTTCGTTCCAGCCTACTTTTTTTTCAGTCACCATTCTACCTGGAGGTTTCAGAGCTTTCACTTTGAGAACAAGGTCAAATTCCACCTCACCTTTGATGCTCGGAAAGAGAAGGCTGTGGACTTGGTGTCTGATTTTCCCCGGTCTTGCAGTATAAGGCCTTGGTCCTCTGTCAAGGCCAGATAGTGGCCTGTGGTGAGATGCCGAAGTCGGAAAGCCTGGCCCCATCTGATGTTACTGCCACTCCAACTGGGCAGATGAAACAGACAAGAAATTGCATTTACACAAAAATAAGTCTTTTTCAATATTTATCCTGTGCTTTTTCACACATGCCTTCCGGGGTTCATCCCCTGACTCCTGGCTTGCTCTAGGATTGCATACAACTGCCTACAACTCAGCATGGTGTTCTCTAATGAACTCTCTTAAGATCACCAACAAGGAACATGGTCCTGGGGGCAGGTCAGTGGTCTAATGTAACTGGAAGTCCTAAGCTTCCAATTTTTTCTTCACTCCACTGAAGTGTCTTGATGCCAAAACCACAAAAAAAAAAAAAAAAAAAAAAAAAGGGAAGCTTGCCTTTTTAGAGAAACTTATTTCTGGGAAAGTGAAGCATTTCCAAATGTGCCATCTCAATTCAAGCATTTTACTACCACCACTAATTTGAAAAGAGATACACACCCCTACGTTCACTGCAGCATTATTTACAATAGCCAAGATATGGAAGTAACCTAATTGTCCATCAATAAAGAAAATGTGCTGTATACACATATACAATGGAATACTATTCAGCCATAAAAAGGAATGAAATTGTGCCATTTGCGACAACATGGGTGGACCTTGAGGGTATTATCCTAAGTGAAATAAATCAGACTGAGTAAGACAAATACCATATGATTTCACCCATATGTGGAATCTGAAAAACAAAACAAATGAGCAAACAAAGAAAACAACATAAATTTCATAGAATAGACTGGCAGTTGTGAGAGGAGGCAGGTTGGGGAGGTGGGAGAAGTGAGTAAAGGGGATCAAGATGTACAAAGTTCCATGGTCCTACATTAAAACGTTGGCATTCAACAAAAGTCACGTTAAGTGTTAGGGTAGGAATTATTTACCGAATAATCTGTATCTAATTTATCTTTTCAGTTAGAACAAAATGTTTCAGGAATACACGTATCAGCTTTTAAAATGACCCTCCTGTTGATCTAATTCTTTGGAGCCCCAAAAAATCCAAATAACATTGATAAAAGGCTTAAATTCTTCATATTTAAGACTCTGGGGAAATAAAGAACCATAACTGGAACTATATATATATATACTTATTTTGATTTTTTTAAAAGTCCATTAAACAAGAACCAAGCCCTAATACCCTGAAAAAAAAAGAGTATGATACTATAAGAATTTCAACAGGCTTGAAAAAGAATATAAATACCACAAGCCAGCTAACAAGTAGGTCCTCCTTAGAACCAGGATTCTTTCAACCAGCCACCTCCAGAGTTTCTCAGTAAAAAATTTGAATGTACCTGCATGTGTATGTGTGAGAGAAGTTCTAATGTTTTCTCCTGATCTCCAGTGGATTATCTTGAGGACCCCCTGGGGGGCATTGTTAAATATGTTGTTAAATATGTTCTGAATTGTTTTTAATACTTTTAAGTCATATGCTTCACTCCCATAAAGCAAGGGTAACATGGAGGCATAAGTTTCAGTGCTACATTTATTTAAATCAAGGAAGTGACGCGTCCCCCCCATTAGAGAGATTTTACTTTGAGCAAGTGTTCAGGGAGAGACTGAGCAGAGAGCTAGAGGGAAAGGCAGAGAGGGAAAACCAAAAATGGCAACACTGACCCTCCTCTCACCTGGAGCAGTTTAGCTCTAACCTAACTTGTGACCCCTCTTGGCAAAATAAAGGTCCAGAGCTTAACTGGACCCCCCCTTCAGTAGTTTGATGTTTAGAGATGCCATGTTTTTACTCAAGTACCTGTATCCAAAGTCTCAGCCTCCCATTCCTTCATCGAGGTACAACTGTTTCTGACAAGTTCTGATAAATACAGTTTCCTTCACAGCTACACTTCCAGTGATGTTTTAGTCTTCCCTACCTCATGCGATTACAGCACTCTGTCATTTAAAGCTAACTTTGCGCTGGAGCCAACAAGGCTACCGGGAGGAGGAAAACTTACCTGGGTTCCAGAGAATCTACTTAAGAAAATAAATGGGCGAACAGCTTTGATGGCTTTCGGTGAACATGTCTGCGCTTGCCTTTTATAACATAGCCACTGCAAGGGCATCAGGAGCTGGGGGTTTGGTTCAAGGCAGCAGAGCTTGCTGGCTTCAGAGTCAAAACAGAGGTCTTGAAAATCGTGTGTGTGTGTGTGTGTGTGTGTGTGTGTGTGTGTGTGTGTGCGTGCGTGTGTCTGACTGCGTGCGTGCGTGCGTGCGTGCAGTTTAAAAACAAAAAACAAAGTCACAGACATTTCAGAATTTGGCCAAGGAACTTCTGAGAGTTTGCCAGGTGATATGGAACAAATGAAACATTTAAGACAAGAGACTGTTCTGGAAAAGAAAATCCTTGAAAAGAATGCCCCCCTGACACTCCATTACCTTATCCGAAGGGGTTCCACTCTCCACAGAGATCTGGCTCTCGTGCCAGCTCCCCCAGCTTCGTAGTATATCCTCCTGTGAGCAGAGTTGGAGATTAGCTCCTCTGTGCGGGATGCTGATCAGCACTGGGCAGGGAACAGCTCCCTGCAGAGGCTGCTCAGAACCCACTGTATTTCGAAGCCCTCACAGAGTCAGCAAAATGCGAAGCAAGAGTCAAAGGAAGGCACTACTTCCCAGTCTCTCTTATAAGGGAAAAAGGGTGCTAAAGGGGAGGGAACTGCTAGCCACATACTCATCACGGACACTCATGGACCGTCAGGTATACAATGGAAAAAGGACTGTCTCTATTTCCACATCAGGAGTCAAAACAGCCCAGTCACATCATCAGACGAGATACCAAATGCTCCAATTCTTTCACGTTCAGCTCGCTGATGCAGTTTCACATCTTTAGAAAATGTATTTGTACTTGTAAAACATATACCTAGTACAGTGTGAATTCATTTCCATTGTTCTAGGAAGCTGGGCACAAAGCTCTATTCTCAGTTGCTGTTGTCTCCTTTCCTGCATTAACAATAATCTTTGAATGTGTTTTTAGCTAAAATGTTTATTTTGGAATAACTCTAGATTTATAAAAAAAAAAGTTGCCAAGATAGTCCAGAGAGCTTCCGTATAGTCTCACTCAGTTTCCCCTACGGTTATCATCTTACATTACTATGGTACAGTTGTCAGAACTAAGAAACCAACATTGGCACAATATTACTAACTAAACTCAAGACTTTATTTGGATTTCATCAGTTTTTCTATTAATTCTTTTCCTGTTCCCGGATCCCATCCTGGAGGTCGCATTGCATTTAGTTATGTTTTCTCTGTTTCCTTTGGCCTGTTAGAGTTTCTTAGTCTTTCCTTGATTTTCAGGACTTTGCTAGTTTTGAGGAGTACAGGTCAGGCATCCTGTAACATGTCCCATGAATTGGGTTTGTCTGATGTTTATCTGATGATTATCAAAGTCTGATTTTTAATCCATACAATTGGGACCAACCCATGTATATCACAGATTATAAGGAATTAAATGAACTATCTTAGTTTAAAGGTATGTCTCGTGATAGTGGTCCCTGGATTGCCTGGTATACTGAATCCAGATACTTTCTGAGAATCTTGTGACCTTGGATCAACACTGATCATATAATTGCATTTAATTTCACTAATTTAAAATGCTACCTCTACTATAGAGGGTTTGTATATATCACAATCGAATTACTCAAACTCCAGAAGAATCTTGATCTAAATTTTAAGACAACAGGTAATTAATAGAGGAGAAGAGGAAATGTGTGGTAATTATTTCCTTCTCCCAAGAAGTATTATAATTATGAGTTGGTTAAAAATATGGGCTTGGGAGTCAGGCAGACCTGAATTTGAATCTATTAGTTGCGTGACCTTGTCAAGTCTCTTCAAATCTCTGTGCATCTGTAAGATGAGCCTAATAAGGGTACTTAAGTCACAGAATGGTTGTGAGCATTTAATGGGTTTTTTTTTTTAATAATGAATGTGCACAAAGATGTTCGTGGGTGTACCAAATGCTACGTATTGTTGATTTTTCCAAATTTTGTTTAAGTATAGATGTTTATAAATGTGCATCAAAAGCTACATTACCTGGCACAGAAATCCAATAAAACACTACATTAACAGTGGTTACCTTTTGGTGGTGGGATTATAGAAGACATTCTAAACCTTTTCCAAATGTATGTACTATCAGGAAATACGTAGTAAATATTAAGAAAGAAATCCTATGCTACTGCAGAGCTCCAACACCCCTGGTGTCTCTGTGCCAGGCCCAGAATAGTAATGATGCTGTGCTGACCTAGCCCTGCAGGAATATTTGTTGAGATTTTCACTGATGCTTCTCCATCCTCAATGAGAGCAAAAAGGGTCTCTCAGGTGGAAACAAACAGTGGAGCAGATCACCCTAGGTCACATGATTTGAGAACTTTCTCCCTCTGACATTTAAAGAATTCTAGAAGGTTAGTCCTTCCCACCTAGGAAATGCGGGTGGTTTGCTCCATTGAATCTCGCAAGGTTACAGAGGTTGAAACAACCTGCCCCCGTTCTCTAAAACAATTACCCAAGGAGAGGAGGTGAGTGGGCGGGGAACTGAGGCGCTCTGAAAGCTTGGCTGACAGTTTAGCCTTAGCTTCAGTAAGTTAAGTGACTTATTCCAGGATGCTTGACAAGCCTGAGGCAGAGCCAAGGATCAGAGCTCAGAATGTTAGATTATTCTTTTGGCTTTGCACCCTGGGACGGTCAGCCTCTCTACCCAGCCTGGCTGCTCTCAGGCTTTACAAGGAATGATTTCCTCTGGAAAGTCAGCCCCATTACAGTGGAATCACTTGCATGCCTTCCTGACTCTGGGCACCTTTTTGTGTATTCTTGATTTCCTATTCCTTTGTGCTCTCCCAAATTTCGGTATTCCTGGCTACCCTGGCCTGTTCTGAGGATTTACCTGATGACACATGACGATGATGAGGCTTATCACTCACCTCACCTAGACAGCAAATAATGCCAAAACATCCTGTGTTGAATGAGAGACCAGTTGCTACAAAAATCCAAGTTCCAGTATAAGGAGCCACCGCTGACTCACCTCAGTCTCAACCCCTTCATAGGAATAGTCTTTTTGTTTTTCCTTACAAAGGAAAGGAATAGCCTTTTTATTTTTATCTGTCGATTTCTTTTTTCCCCAAAATACAAATTAGATCACGTGAAATCCTCAGCCAAAGGAAGGCCACCTTTGCTCTTAACTCAATGATGGCATGCATGCCTGCCTCAGGGGGCCCATTCTGGGAATTCCTCTCTATCTGTTTCACTCTCCCCAGCACCTTCTTTCAAATACTTGTCCAGCCTCTCTTTTGGGTCAGGATCTTGTTGAACCACTCAACAGGAGTGCCCACCAAATGACAAGCTTCTCCAAGTAGCATTGTTTCGGCCCAGATGCTTCTAATTTGGTTCTAAATTTAATGACAGGTGCATGTGTGGGGGGGGAGGGGTAAAGGGCCATGCAAATATTATCATTTTAATTGTTTCCAAATTCCTTTCCGTAAAAAAAGAATAGGAATGGGAAGAGAGAACTAGTGAGTTCTGACGTGTTCCATCTTAGATGTAGCCAACTCTGCCAAACTCACTAACAAAACTTCAGTTCTGTATCCACCTGCAAGCTTTTGCCTTACTGCAGCAGGATAAGATATTAAAGAGACAGTACGTGGGCTACTGCATAATTTCACTGTTTTTAAAAAAAAAGGAGGGCTTCGCTGGTGGCGCAATGGTTAAGAATCCGCCTGCCAAGGGGCTTCCCTGGTGGTGCTTTGGTTGAGAGTCCGCCTGCCGATGCAGGGAACACGGGTTCGTGCCCCGGTCCGGGAAGATCCCATTTGCCGCGGAGCGGCTGCGCCCGTGAGCCATGGCCGCTGAGCCTGCGCGTCCGGAGCCTGTGCTCCGCAAGGGGAGAGGCCACAACAGTGAGAGGCCCGCGTACAGCAAAAAAAAAAAAAAAAAAAGAATCCGCCTGCCAATGCAGGGGACATGGGTTCGATTCCTGGTCCAGGAAGATCCCACATGCCGCGGAGCAACTAAGCCCGTGCGCCACACCTACTGAGCCTGCGTGTCACAACTACTGAAGCCCGTGCACCTAGAGCCCGCGCACCACAACAAAGTAGCCCCCGCTCGCTGCAACTAGAGAAAGCCTGTGCACAGCAACAAAGACCCAACACAGCCAAAAGTAAATAAATAAATAAATATTTTTAAAAATAAATAAAAAATTTTAAAAAGGAAAAGAAAATTGCAACTGAGTAGGGTCACATGACATTATTTAGTGTAGGGAATCCTTAATTCCAAGGGAAATCAGGTCAGCCTAACTTTTCTACTCAGAGATAACTGCCAGCCACTGGACCAGTGCCAGGAAGGCTAGACACCATTCTGGGTCACATCTGGTTCCCATGAAGGGATACACAGAGGACAGAGCAAGTAGAAAGAGGTTCAGAACAATAAAGGATATACATTGCCGATGGATAGTTTCTAAGATGCACAGTAACACACTCAAGCACATTGCTCCTGGGGCGTCCTTTAGAACATAAAATAAGGAAGGAGCCCTGGCTGGACACAGCATCTCTGGGTTTCAGGCTCCCATCTGAAATCATCCAGTGTGTGACCTTTGGCAGGAGCCTGACTTAGATGATTTCTAAGATGTGTGAATGGGATCATGTGTTTCTAATGAAGTAAAAGAAATGCAGTTAATGAGGTTCCCGTAGGCATCATGCAAAAACAAAGAATGTATTACGAGCGATCTGGGAGATGACTTGTTGCTGTCCTAAGTTCAGTCTAATTTACATCTGAGATTTGATTTTCTAAAATATATCCGAGTTCCATAGTTACAGAGGCCAAGCTTTTTATACTCTGTTCCTCTATATATAAACAGAATACTAAAGGATGCTTCAGTGTGAATTTAAGACCTAGATTAATATCTTCCATCTCCTGATTTTGAATTTTGGAAAAGCATCCTTTGAGTAGATAACTAGAGAACCAAAGAAAGCATCATCCTCAGCAGTACGCTCTACATGCTGCCCCTGGCACCATCCCCTGCTAATCCAGCTCTGGCTGGATATTGACATTTGGTTTCTCCAATCCTGTTTGATGATAAGCAGAATGAAATCACTGAACTTCACCTTCATAGTACATAAAAGGGGGAGTAATAGAGTTAATCTGCCTTTGAAGAGCCTGGTGAATAATTTATGTACGTGCACAGACTCACTAGAATGATTATCCTGATTTCCATCACAAAAATGGGTTCTTCAGTCTACAATTAATGCTACCAGAAACTCCTTAGATTTGGAAGCAACCACAGAAAACAAAGGGATTGAAAAGCGCCATGGAATTGCTTGCCTAAGAAGCAGCATGTGTATATAGCTATTCCTGTGAGCACACTCAAGCATACTGCCTTTCCTGTTTTATAGCTGCAACCCATGACTGGAAGGAAGTTCGTCAATTAACTAACACTTATAGAATTCATCTGCCTCCACATCCAAAAGCAAACTCTTTAGTCTAAGTCGCCAGAGACAGGAGACAAGAGAAGGATGAAGCTATTGGCTTACCTGTGCTGGGAATCATTCTGGTCTGTAGATGGTATTGTCAAACACTCATCGTGACCATGGAAAAGACGTACTACATGCCCACCAAGTAGGTATCCTATAAGAGAATTATATCCTACCATGAGCTTAAAGGAAGTTGAATAATGAGAACACTGTATTTAAAAAGGGTAAATTCATGCATATCTGAGTCAGTTATGGAAAACACCAAGAGAAAAGCATTTGGGAAATGACAGATTCCACGACTTCAGGACTCAGGTAGAAAAGACAAGAAAGTCAAAACAATTCTAACATTGAAAGTTAAATAGGGTTTGAGAGATGAGCAAGTCCAATATCAAAAGAGAGGGTGAAAACAATGTGTCAATTCATATCTTTAAAAAAGCCAAAAGGTCACCTGTAACTAATATAATGTTGTATATCAATTATGCCTCAATAAAAATAATGCAACATTTAAAAATATACACACACACAAGGCCAAAAGGAAATTTAAGCTGCTACTCTTAGGAGGATAAGGATTTTCCAGTTGTTTAGGATATAAATGCATCCAACACCAAGTTCCTGGATAAACTGTTATGATCTGGATGTGTATACTTTGTGGCAAATTCCAAATCAAATTGCAGCCATGAGAAAGAAAGAAGGTGCTGGGGGAAGCAAACTGTTATTCCGAGCTCTCTTAGGAGGAGCTACTTTTCCAACGCGTTAAATAAACACAGATCAAACCAGGACACTATTTCTACAGCACCAAGGAGAAGGCAAAATGACATTCCAGTATCTCTGAGTGGACAAGCACAGAGACAGCTATCAACGAGCCCTTAGCTTTCAGAATAAGGAAAGGAATCTCAATAGCCATGGAGTTCAGAGATGGATAGGAAACAATGAACTTCAAGGACTCGATGACCAGTTAGTCTTCCAATAAACTGTGAGACTCCATTTAAACAACACAGTAGCAGGAGAGGGGCCCCTGTCTGAGCTTTACCTTGCATGAAGAAATGAAATTCGTTATCTCTTTGAATTAAAAAATTCTCCCAGCTAGTCAGTTCTCAGGAGACTAATGGACTTAATATTATTGTTCAATGTCTGTATCAGGATTTTGAGAAAATCACATAATTAGATCACTTTAGGGGCTGTCAAACTATTTGGGGTGTTGGAGCAAAACAGCAAGAAGGAAAAGTCATGCCAGAGTAGAAAAGGGTGTTATCAATGCATCTTATACAGGGACAGTCTGATATTCCCTGGTTCATTTTTCTTCATCCAGGCAAGGCAAGTTCTTTTTAAACTTCCCTCAAATATTTAGAAGTCATTTTATCATTTTCCTCTCTCTTACTGTACTAATATTTGCAACTGCATACTTTTTTGCATGAAAATAATTCATGATATACTGTAGGGGAATTGTTAACAGCCAATTTATTCAGAAAATTAACCCCTTCCATGATCACATATTTTTTAAACATTTTTATTGGAGTATAATTGCTTTACAATGTTGTGTTAGTTTCTGCTGTATAACAAAGTGAATCAGCTATACGTATACATATATCCCCATATCTCCTCCCTCTTGCATCTTCCTCCCACCCTCCCTATCCCACCCCTCTAGGTGGACACAAAGCACTGAGCTGATCTCCCTGTGCTATGCAGCTGCTTCCCACTAGCTATCTATTTTACATTTGGTAGTGTATATATGTCCATGCTACTCGATTAAACTCTCCATCGTCTCATGATGGTGAGGCCATGCTCCCTTTGGAGCCCACCATTTACAGTCCTCAGGCTCCTCCAATCAATATCCTACTCCACAGAGGAAACTGCCAAATGCTGGAGCATCACAGCATTTCTTAGTTGAAACATACCAGGGCAATAATCAGGAAAGAAGGGTCATAAGGAAGATCACTCACTCTCTCAAGGGCTGAAGTGGGTTTCTCATCAGTGGATGCTGAGAGAGCATTTTGCAGTCGGATGACTCAAGTGATCAGCTACCCAGGCTCTATCACAAGGGCACTCAATACTTCTAAAAGCATTGTTGTGAAGTGATTTGCAATTAATTAATCTCCACAAGCCCTCTTTTGGGACTGGGCAATAATTTTATTCCTATAGCGGAAATGAAAAAAATTAACATGGAGAAGATTCAGTCAAAACTTCCTTGGGGAAGATTTTTTAACCCAGTTCCTTAATTCCTGATAGAAAGGGAATGATTGACAGTAGATTTAGAGCAGTGGGTGAATTCTGGTGTGAAGGAAGAGAGCTAAAAACATATCCTGCTTTTGAAAGGTCTTCCATCAGTTGCCAAAAGAGTTACAAATTTGTTGGTTCCTGATTATTCAATTTAGCTATGATGCCTCCTGAAACTGGGGTATCACCTTGACAACTCTCAGTTTTCCCTCTATTTTCCAACATCATGAAACAGAGAGGCATTCCAAGCTTGAAACTACTAGGCTCAAGATTTAAAACAGGGTTAAAGCCTGTGCTATGAGTATTTTTTAAAATCCTGATCTTGCTATAAAGTGCTATAATGTGATGTGATAACCCTTAGGTCATTGACATTTGATTATTGTGCTCAGCTGTGATACTACCCATGAGTAAGGTAAGGCCAGTGTATTTATTATACTACTTGAAAGGTGTATTGACTTTGCCTGGCTCCAAGAAACAGGATATGTTGAACAAACTTTGATGATCTTACTTCTAAGAGAACAAGAAAATATGGAGAAAATACCATGTGTTGTTTTTAAATGGCCTTCCATAAATACAAAAACAAATGGCCAAATATCCTTTTATTATAAAGTCCTTCTCCCACCTGTATGGAGAGATGCACTGGGGAGAAATATCTTAAAAAGTCACCTTCTTGGCAAATAATGTCTTCTAAAACTGAACCTGCTAAGGTCTGTATACTTATAACCATAAATAAAAATGAAAAGTCAGTGGGAGAGGGAAGGTACATCTCCAAGGTCCTGAATACACATAGTGCCAAAACAATAGTGAACTCGAAAGGATTGAAACATCATGTCAGGAGTGCTCATGTAATCAGAAATCAGGACAGAAAATAATCGACACTAAGATCAGAGAAAGGAATTCAGGTGAACCAAAATCACGCTGTGTACCGAGACATTCAGGCAGGAGCTGTGAAGTCGCAGAAAATGTCAATATACGTAGCACAAGACAAACAGGCAGGCTGAGGGCTGAATGCACACAAAGAAGCACACCTTCTTCGATGCTACTTCCTGAGCACGTAGGATGTACATTCCAGAGTGTTTGCATAAAGGAGGCATCCACTTGTATGTTACCATTTGATATTGAGAGATGCTGCAGCAGAAACAGAAATGAGACATCCTTTAAATCACCAGGCCAGTCCTGACAGAAGCAGCTCACCTAGAATTTCAAGGATTGAATTAAACAGCCTTACTGTCACGGGGCTTTTTCTACGTAGCCTGTGGGAGATTGTTCCACCCAATCTAGAAGCAGCTTCAAAGTGGGACACCTTATTCAGGGAAGAGGAAGTATTCAGCTACAGAGGTGGCAGACAAGAGTTAACTTCATCCCCTCAGCTGGATCCCTGATTCAACAGGAAGTTATAAAATGTCTATTCTTGGTAGGAGAAGGGAACTCACAAGTGGGAAAAATTACTCCAGCCTTTGGTCTAGGCAAAGTAAAATCTGCTGGTAGGATTGGCGCTGAGAAGCTTAAATACTTTTCTCTGACATTTCTCTGCTCTGCAAGGTATCGCCCCACCTCCACCCCCTAAGGGCTTGACTTCAACCATGCTTGCCTAGTACCATCCCCAGGTGCAAAATCTCACCTGCCTCTTCTAACCACTGTGACATCCCACACACTGACACATGTACAATTCTCTTTCTCCCTCCAACATAAGTTTATGTTTTTATATCCAACACTTTCTGGCTTGTTCTTCATTGGACAAGAGCTAAACAATGTGATAAACTGAGAGTAATGGTAACTAATGTGTTAATAGTTGGCTTTCTAAGGAAGAGCCTGGGGGCATTTAAGCAGAGTTTGCTGGGAACAGTACTTTAATCTAAAAAAATAACTAACAGTTACATTCCAGGCCTCGTGATAATCTGGCAGGAGAGAGAATTTAATCACCTCTCAAGCACACTGGGTAAAGGTATCTTATCTTACTCAATCTAATGTGGTTCTGTTCTCCCTGGCCATCTATTCCTAAAAGAAACTACTCTGGAAATGAAAGATGCTTGTGTTAGGAGGTACTTACAAGGTATCTTTCAGAGGATACGCTGACAAGGATGAGGTCATCACCAATTCGAACCTTTTCTCCCTCAGACCTCTGCTTGGAAGCGGGATGTATGGTCCACCAACAGGCTTCTCCTACACAAAGGCTCTTTGAGTTAGTGACTGCTTCTTGGAAGCCAGTGTCCCTAATTCTGTCCCTCATTCTCCTTCCTCCTGATGAGAATCCCTGAAACACGCATGCACGCGCTCACACACACTCCAATTTCTATCTATCTATAAGCATTCCAGTTACCCCCACGTCTGCTCTTGAGTGTGTTTATCATTTTCATTTTCTCTAGAGACAGAAAGACAGTATTTGGAAAAGAGTACTGGAGGTCAGAAGCTATAGAAGCCTTTGAGTATTTTTAATACATATGGAAAAATGCTTTTTTTTCACAAGCACCTACAAATCTTTAAGAAATGACTTCATTGGTCTACTGACCACTTACAGACTTTTATCTTTGCCCCACCCCTTCCCATGAAATTCTACTAAATCATCAGTAATTCCACTAAAAAAAAAAAAAATCAGAGGTTTTTCAGAAGGCTTAAATCTACGAGGACTAAGACAGCAGGTGAGAAGTTAACAGCAAAGAAGAAAAACTGACATTTTGGAAAAAGGAATGTAGATAGATGCTTTTAGCCAAGAGAAAGCTACAACCCCAGTCTTTGGGTAAGAAAATGGATGAGAAGTTGATCTCAAGAAATAAGGTCATTCCCGCTACATATTCTCCAGAAACTCTCTGGAATTGGAGATAACAGTTCCCTGTGAAGGCAACCATAGAAGACGGGGTTGAAAACAGGAGGACTGGCTGAAGGTTTTAAGCGAACATTTAACCTTTTGCATCCCTTTCTTTATCCTGCATGCCAGGTGACTCTTCCCCCTCCACTGTACAGAAGAATAGAAGTTAAATCCATGGAATGACTTCCATGGATCAGGCACTGTCAGACAAGGAAGTAAAAAGTATTGCTGAAAATGGAGAATAATTAGAATTCTTTGCCCAGAATTCTAGAATTGCCCAGAATTAGTAAAACCCCAGATCCTCTTCCTTTACCTCCATTCCTCAGCTTCCAGAATGCCAGCTGTGATGCTGAACCTCCCCCCACCCAAATGAAGATTACTCTTTAGGGAAGCCAAACTACCCAACATAAAAGACACCTGTTTGGGCATCTCCAGTGCAATGCCTAGGTCCCTGCTAGATTACCCCAAAGCGAGGCTTAAGAGATGGCAAGCCACTCACACAGTCAGGACTTCCTGTTGCTTTTTACCGCCTTGATCTAAACATCTGCGGGGACCAAGGATGACCTGACATGTGAGGAAAGTCTCTAACATGAATGACGGAAACAAACCAAAAAGTGGGTAAAGGGAAAAAACGAAGATTACAGACAGCTAAAGATAATTTTAAGCAAATCTTAGAATTAATAATCTCAGAGATAAGAAAAAGTAACATTCATGAAGCAGCTATGAGAGTATCCATGAAGGATCCCTTCAAAGAAAAAGAAAATTCTTTGATCCTGAAAAAGAGAAAAAGAAACAGGAAGGTTATAGGATAAAGTTGAAAAATTCTCCCAAAATGAAGAATGAAGAAAAACAGATTAGAAACAAGACTGAAAAGGAAATTAGAAAACCAGTCTAGAAGAGTTCCAAAAAGCAAGAACAGAGAAAACAACGGGAGGAAATTAACAAAGAGATAATATTAAAATTTTCCCAAGGCCGAAAGACAAACATTTTCAGATTGAAGAGGCCTGCAGAGTCCCTAGCACAGTGAAGAATGGACACACACACCAGGGTCCACTCCTGTGACACTAAGAACAATAAGGTTCCAGGACAAGACATAGCACTGTGGAACTGCAGACATCAGGGCCAAAAGAGAAGATCCAAGTAGCTCTCAGAAAATATAAACAGGTCACACACAGAGGATCAGGAATCAGAATGTAGATGTCTCACAGCCAGACCAAAAGCTAGAAGAAAACCTCCAGGATGCTAAGAAAAAAATATTTCCAATGTAGAATACTCTTAAGAATTACTTGTAAAGCTGGAATTAAGAAACTTTCAGACAACAATTTTTCTCCCATGGATCTTTTCCGTAAAAGCTGCTAGAAATGGAGTCCCCCAAAACGATGTGATAAACCAATAAGGGAGAAAAACATGAGATCCAGGAAATACAGAATCTTGGAGAGAGAAAATGGGAATCTCCTGGATGACAGTGGAGGTTTCTAAGAAGATGAAACTGACAGAACAGCTCTTGTGACTGAATGTAATCAGGGGAGAGTTTCTGTTCTATGGGACAGTTTAGAAATGAATGACTGGGTCACGGAAAGTAAAGCAACAAACAAGGCAATTATTAAGTACTGGAAAACTCAAAAGCAATACAGTAAAGTGAACTGACCATAGTATATCACGAGTCTCACTTGCAAATAAAAGTTACAGTTATGCCAATGTAAGTAGTTAATATTGACTTTGGTAGTTATATAAAAAATGGATGCAAATATATTGGGAGGGTGGAAAGAAGACAGGGAAGAGTGGAGACTAAGAGGTAAATTTTTATTATTCATTTAGGGCATCAATAGATCATACCTAATTGGAAAGAATAGCTAAATAGCAGTAAACTGTATGACTCGCACTAGAGGAGCTGAAAGTGGATGCCCCAGAGATGCAGGAATCCAGAACGGGGAGGGGTGGGGCAGGAGATGGATGTTTCCAATAAGCATAGGAGTACTATGTCTCTCTTTTAACTATGTACGGGTATTACTTTGATTTATTTTGGATAAATAAATATGATCATTTTGATTACATTTTGATTAAACTTAAAATTTCGTAACAGAAGAGGCTGGCCTCTACATCTGAAAGGGGAAATGACATGTATATATCCATTATGTGCTCTGGACCACTGAGGGGGACCAGGACGAAGGGGTCCTAAAGAGGCACACAAGAGAAGAGCATCCTTGTTCTCTCGCCCTCTCCTGGGAACAGGGTAGTGGTCTGGAGCCCAGGGACAGGGCCAATCCCCAAATCAGTAGGATGTGTACGGGCCAGGTGAAGGTCCTAAAATACCTAATAGTACATTTGGTGGGGATTTTTTTTTTTTCATTTTTTTCCAATTCTAAACTAATTCTAAAGCTATGTCTAAAACCAAAACAACAACAAAAAGCTTTTAAAAGGAGAAAAGAAAGAATCCAATAAGCAAAATCAAGGGCAAAATGGTCACCAGTTCTGTTAGGTCAGTCAAATCATTTATTACCCACTGTGCAGGGGGAAAAGTTTCCAAAAATGTTCAAGAAACTGCTTCCAAACTTCTACTCACATACTCCTAGAGATTCAACTCAACTACTTGTTTTCAATTCAGAAGAGGTTTCTGAGCCAAAAGTGCATTCACAGAATGACCTGGGTAAAAAACAATGCTTTTCTGTTGGATCCTGAGTGACTCTCCTCCTGAAGAGAGAAGATCCACTCCAGGCCATACTGAACCGTATCTGAGGTGCCTGAGCACTCTCCTCCTCCCCAACAAATAGCAAGCTGGCCTTCTTCAAGGAGAATATGAAATGGGTTGGGGGTGAGGGAGGTAAATAAATTATTTTAGGCTCTAGGTTTTCATGAACACCTGGTCAACACTTGCCCCTCTGTCTTTCTGCCAAAGTCAGCTTCTGATCAGCCACCTTGAACTTGGGTTGGTGCATGTGTTTCCTTAATCTGTCAGCAGAATTCACACCAAGTCTGATTTTAGGAATTTAGGAAAAAAAGTGCTAGAATGAGTAATATTCTCTGCTGCTATTTCCCTCTATTTTTATTGGAGGCTCTAATAATTAAAAAAAAAAAAAAGGTTTCCTGAACACATGACTAGAAAGTGGTTATTTCTCAAATTTCTTCCCAATTCTCAAAAAGTCTAAAGTCATTTTACTGGTATAAATAGAATGACCATATATGACTTTTCCGACTATGTGCTCTAAGACTGACAGCTGGTTTATATTTAGAGGTCAACTTACACTCAGAATGTGTGGCCCTTCACTCATTTTGTAATTTTCAGCAAAGGTTGACAACACCTTAGAGGAAATTATATTTTAAGAATAACACTTCAGGGCTTCCCTGGTGGAGCAGTGGTTGAGAATCCGCCTGCCAATGCAGGGGACACAGGTTCGTGCCCCGGTCCGGGAAGATCCCACATGCCACGGAGCGGCTGGGCCCGTGAGCCATGGCCGCTGAGCCTGCGTGTCCGGAGCCTGTGCTCCGCAACGGGAAAGGCCACAACGGTGAGAGGCCCGCGTACCGCAAAAAAAAAAAAAAAAAAAAAAAAAAAACCAAGAATAACACTTTAGCTGAAAACAAAGCAACCTCAAATCAAATTCAAATATAATCTGATTTCAGAAAGAAGAAAAAAAACCCTAAAGAGGCAGTCTCACTCTTCTGCTCTGTACAAAAAGAGGAGAGGGAGGGGCTCTCGTCAGGCGTTCTGGATGTGACTGTGCATGATGCAGAAACTGCAAATGCACATGGGTTAAACTCTAGATTTTTTTTTCTAGATATCTGTAAAATCAGACAATCTGGATCATCCCCTTATGAACTGACGTAGTTTTAGCAAAACCACATGGACTTTGTCCTTGTTTGACTACCCAACAATGGAATTCCCCTCCTATTTGGGGGAAAATGTCATGATATTAAAGACTGAGACTTTAAGTGAGACTCTCCCTGCAGTGTGACCTAGGCTGTTTGCTCTTCCCTTGCCTTTGTTTCTGCCCATTTTCTAAGGCTGGGGCTCCGCTTCAGAGCAGGTCTACACAGTATTCTTCCAGTAAACTCTCATTCTGCTTGAGTTAATGGAACTAGTTTCTGCTGTTTGCAACCAAGAATCCTGATTGGTCCATAAGCCCAACCTCTAAATAGAGCAGAAATTATATATGTAATGCCCTTGGCAGATAGATTGCCCATGAATATTTCCAGCCACAGGGAACATCCTCCTTCCAGAGGCCAGCTGTTCCTCTACTGGATACTTGCAGATATTACAAAATGGTTTCCTTCATTGAGATGAAATGGGCCTCTTTTCAACTTCTATCCATTGCTCCACTGGTCTCTGGAATAACCCACAGCAAGTCAGCCCCTTCTTTGATACTATAACTAGAAATATTTGTTGACAATTATCTTAGTCCTCTGTTCTTCATTTCTGGTGTCCAGGGAGAACCTGCATCTTCCTGGTCACCACCTTGCTAAGGATCCATCACTTGACTGTCATTATTTTCGACTGAACTAAAAAATAAAAACAGCCAGTGTTCCCCAAACTATATGATGGTATATGATGTATAGCACTGGCGGTGGAGGGCAATTAAACAACATTGAATCATATAGTGAGAAATTTCTTTTATTACTTTTAAGCCTTCTGATTCTATCAGAAAGTTTTCACTTTGGAGCTTGTATATCATGAACACTTTTCTAATATTTGCCAGCACCTCTTCAATTATTTAGTGACATGGTTTTCTTTTCACTATATTTATTTTTAAGGCAAGCAATACCAGTTTTCTACTTACACCAATGATTTTAGTTTAGTCTTATTATAAAATTATAAGTACAAAAGTAAGTAAATGTAAAGAAAAATATAAATTAAATAATAATAAAAGCGATGTACAGGAATGGCAAACACCGCGATGGTGGATGTGATTGACTAACATGTAGGAAACACTGCTTTAAAAATAGCTGGTTCACTGCAGAATAAAATGTGACTACTCTTTTTAAAGATTTTTTTTTTAATGTGGACCATTTTTAAAGTCTTTATCGAATTTGTTACCATATTGCTTCTCTTTTATGTTTTGGTTTTTTGGCCGCGAGGCATATGGGATCTTAGCTCCCCAACCAGGGATCGAACTGTACCCCCTGCACTGGAAGTCGAGGTCTTAACAAATGGACTGCCAGGGAAGTCCCAGAACTACTCTTCTGATCTCAACACTATACTTCATTATGTAAACCCTTACTATGCTATCTTTGTTTTTTAGCTATTATTCATTACCACTGGTTTCTTTCAGGAATAACTTCTCTACTTACTTTCGGTTCCTAACACTAAAAATTGTTTTTCTTTGAGACTATGGCAGACTGTGGTTAAAACATTATGTTTGCCCTCATTCTTGGTTCCTATGTTTTCATTACACATTCTTTTTTTAAATTCTCCAAAGTTTTATCAGACCAGGTTGATACTGACCAGTTTGGTTTGGAATCCCAAATGAGTAGCATTCAGTACCCTTCTCAAAAGCCCTTAGCCCAAGACCCCACTGAGCAGCAGACCTAGGCATGTTGACTTACCTGTGGCATGTTCCCGTAGACCTACATCAAAGGCAAGTTTATCTGTCTGGGATCTTGATGTAGTCAAACATGTTAGATACTGTGGAACAAGAGCAGATGCTAGTGAAGTTATACTCTCTGTCAAATCTTGGCATCTCACCACTAGTTGGCTTCCAGTTGTCAATTTCAACATTGAGCTACTATGAAAAGGGCTTGTTTACCTTGTTCATTGCTACAGTGCTTCTGGGATATACTTTTGTAAAATATTTAAAACCTCAAAGATGTTCTTATCTGATGACCTAGTGATTTAACTCACAGGACTATGAGGAATAAGTTTGAAATAGAAAAAGTTTGAAATATTAAATATACTTTTGTTCAAAGGTACTCTGAGAAAATTTTCAACTGGGAACAATATAAACAGAACATAAATGGCCAACAATAATGGAAAGGTTGACAGACTCTGGTACTTTACTTTATGGAATATTATGTTACCATGAAGCATATTTTTCAAGAGTGTGTAACAATATGGAATATACACAAAATAGTGTACTTATATAGTTGCCACGTATGCAAAACTTAAATGCCTAGCACCCAGGCTAAAGGGAATTACACCAAACTGATAACAAGTTGTCTTTGGACAGTGGGAGTGACTGCAATGATGCCCCCATTTCTATTTATTTTCTGTTTCTCAAATTTTCTATGAGCTTTAGAACTTCTCAAATAATGCCTATGGTTTTTTGTTTTTTCTTTTCTGATGATAAAAATACATGTGCATGTAAAAGTGAAAAATTATTTTAAAAAATAACTTAGGGCTTCCCTGGTGGCACAGTGGTTGAGAGTCCGCCTGCCGATGCAGGGGACACGGGTTCGTGCCCCGGTCCGGGAGGATCCCACATGCCGCGGAGCGGCTGGGCCCGTGAGCCATGGCCGCTGCACGACAGTGAGATGCCCGTGTACCGCATAAAAAAAAAAAAAAAAAAAACTTAATAAAGGAAAAAAGTACACAGCCTGTTCCCTGCCTCCTTTTATTGACAGGCACAGTGGGTGGTCTTAGAATTAGACTGGGAGGCGGATATGCACTTGGCACAAACTTGCTGAGTTATACTTCTAGTTCACTGCAACAGGAAAATGGAGAATCGTTGTATTATACAGTCATCTTCATAGGCTTCATGCTCAATGCTGCTCCTAAAAGGAACTGGCCAGGATAGAATTCATGTTAACTGTGAGTGGAATTTCTTGGGAGTGAGGGGCAACCAACCTAAGGATGAATAATGTAAACCTTCCTTGCTCTAGCACAATGCTAGCCTGAGTTTTCAAAGCCAGAAGTGCTTTTTGAGCTTTTGTTTATTCTATTTAGGTAGAAAAAGAGAGGTATTAGGGTTTTATTTACCCTATGGATAAGCACCAGATTCTTAAAGATAAATGATCACCTCTCAATTCTAGAGAGTGACAGGGTGCAAAAGTTTCCCCACTCTCTGTCCCCATCTCCTGCTCAGATAACCTTCGATTTGGTCATTTTTGTTCTCTGTCCTTTGCCACGAGGGATTATCACAGATGAATGTTCAGGCTGAAAAAGTCAACTTCTTACCAGTGCTCAGGAAAAAAAAAAAAAAAGCTTCAATAAATAAATTATTTAAGAGGCAGCTGCTGCTCTCGCTGCCAATTTGATAGTTGAAGCTTTGAGACAAACTTTGCAGCTGCTGCAGGTGTAAAATGTGTGAAAATAAAGTCTTGAATTAACGTAACAGTTTTCCACTAGGGCTAGAGAAAGAAATCTTCCTTATGCCGATAGCAAGGGAGAATGATACATGTAGGGACTGGGGGTAAAGGTTATTACAGTTGGCACGTATTATACTTGATTGAGATCATGATATTCCTCTTAACACTCCCTGCAAAAGAACTGCAGTATCTGTGTTTAACAAATTATATTTATTTAAAACTTGAAAAAATTTTCAAGTTATAGTGAGTAATCGCCATTTCGGTTAATTCTGGTTCTAGATCCCTGAATAGATCAAAGCCTGACCTGCTTCCCGTGACTGCTTTGCTCCTTGTCTGCCTCCCACCTCTAGATTAACATAATACCTTCACATTCTTCCAGGACTGAAGGCACCAGATACCATCCTATTTCCTATAGCTAGTAAAAGAGGAGACATTTCACAAACAACCCATGTGATTTCTTTTTCTCCTACTCTGGTTATGCTCGTATACGTCGTATGTGCAAGTCATCAGTTATTCCATGGTTTATTTGATCATCCATTTAACAGATATTTACTGAGCATCTAGTATATCCAGGCACTGCACTCGGTCGAGTTAGGTTTAGTTAAATAAATTTAAAACAAGACACGGTCCTTCTCTGGAGTGGGGAGGAAGGTGGTCAGACATTAAACAAACACAAATATATAAGTGCTAAGTGAGGTAAGTTCCAGGAAGGAAACGCTAAGACAGTAATGTGCTATAGTTATTTCCATTTCAAATGATTCCCGCTGATTACTTAACCTGATCTAGACACTTGCTGGTTTCCTGCCCTTTCTCCCCTCCTCATCTTTCCCCTCCTCCTTGAATGGTGAAAGCGGATCCAGAGATGCTTACCATTCCGCTGAAGGAGTGCCGCAGGAGAATCGCGTGGCCATACAGCAGGGTCCTGTGGCCACCCCCTTGTGCAGCCTGTGGGGAAGGAGGTTGAGAAATGTCAGCACCGGCCAGGCACGGCCTCTCTGACGGCAAAGCAGCACAAGAATTCTTGGAAGACAGACTACAAAGAAAAGACCCATCGCGAAGCTCCCAAGGAATTCATTCTAGAAGCGAGTGGCCAGCCTACAGGCGGTGGGGAGACTGGTGACCACAGCCATGCAACATCCCTGGGAGAGCGTGGGTGGGGCCTCTTCTTGAAAACGGCCCCTGCCCGGGATCAGCGGAAACCCAGAGCCGTTCTACCAGAGAAGCATGTAAATTAGATAGGTACTGCTTACCTTCCTTTGAAACTTCTCAGAAGCGTTCAGAGTGAGAGAGAGAAACAAATGTGATGTAACTACAGCCTAGCGACAAAAAGGCAGCTTGGGGGCAGGCATATGGTCACAGTCTGTGCCTTGTGGTCTTTTCAAGGTACTTTTGCCTCCTCCCCACTCACTTGGGTCCTATTTACCCACATTGCACCCATGAGAGACGGCTCTGAAATCCACGGCTTTAAAAGGGCAACCAGTGATGCGAGAATAGATTGTCTAGTTAAGGGTCCATCTAGGTGCCCTTTCTGTGCCCCACCAGGCAGCTCCACTCTGGCTGTTCACTCAGTGGCAGCCCAAGCAGCGGGAGAGGCCCAAGAGGAAGAGACAGCCCAACATAAAGCCACCGGTGTCTTACTTTCCCCCTTATCTGATTGGCACCCCATGATCTGAACTGAATAGCACATGATAGGAGACAAGGCTATTATGTATCCAGTTACAGGTGAAAAGGTAACATGGAAAACTGAAATCTACCGAAAATTCTAGAATGTTTTGGCAGCAACATTTTCAACCTTTTACCCAAATCTCTCCCTGTCATGTTAACCTGCCCTCAGAGACAAGTCACATTTTTTTGATCACACACCCCTTTTAGGAAGAAATATTTGCACATAGACCACCATCCCCAAATATGGACAAAAAGAGAGTTCAAAGCCTGAGATTAAAATGAATCATAAACAGAAATTCTAACATTTTCCTTCCATATGCCAAGGGCACCTCTTATGCATCATGTATTAGAGCTACATAGCAGCAAGCCCAAGGGCTGGTTCGAGGGTCTGCTCCTCTCCTGTGTCGACGCCTCATCAGGGCCACAGGTGATGAAGGGGAAGCTGGTGGTGGAGAGAAGGCAGAGGTCTAGATGGTAAGGCCTGAAGTAATTCTATTTCAACTCTATTTGGATTAACAGAATCACCCTGTCAAAGAGATGAGTTTTCATGTCATGCAAGGAGCCTAAAGAAAAGGAAAAAGATAAATGTGGTATCATGTTAAAAAAAAAGCTGGTAACTATATATAAATGTGGCTGTGCTTTTTTTCCCACAGCTATAGAGATATTTAAATGCTCTCTAGACCTTAATACTATGGAAGGATTAAATGTTCTTCACAATATTTCTGAATTTCTTGAAACCATCTGAACTAACTTTAGTTGCTGTATTTACGAATGCGTCAACAGCTTACATTAAAATCAGTCACACTAAAGAATTTTCATTATCTTGTCAGGCTCACTGACAGTTATAATATTACAAGTTAATTAATAGCTCACGATGGCTTATGTTGTGGGTTTATGCTCCCAGACTAGTCCTGTGCCTCAAACTGAACTACTCACTAAACTATACTTCCCATTGTTAACCATGGGTCACACCTTCCTCCAATTCTTCTTTTTTCCTGTCAACTCTGTGAGTAATCGTAGGTAAAGAGTCAGGAGTTGCTGACCCCCAAAGTGGCACTAAGGAGCCTGTGCTATCCTTCTCTGGCAATGCTGGAAACATCTCCTGGCTCTCATGTCCTCAATTATGATGCCAACAGAAACGCAGAGTGACTTAACTACCCCACTGGGATTGAAAGGAACGACACATGCCAACTCTTCCCTCCACTAAGATCTCAGATGCTTGTGCCCATCAGCTTGTTAATACACAGGCTGCTGGACCCCACTCCACAGTGTCTGCTTTACTAGGCTCGGGGTGGAACCTGAGATCTTGCATTTCTAATAAGTTCCAGGGAAAATGACATTGATTATGCTGCTGGTCCAGAAACCACATTCTGAGGACCAATGCTTTAAGGAATGATCCAGCTTCCGTGCCAGAAAGGTAAAGGAGCTTTTTCTGCAGAAGCTTTGATAATCGTCATCCTGGTGAGAGCTATCATTGGCACACACCATGCCTCAGGTGCTTTACATCCATCATAGTTCATCCTCCTAACTTTTCAAGGTAGGAATCATTTCATCCACTTGGAACGTGAGGAATTTGAAACTCAGAGAGGAAAGGATCTTGCCACAAGTCACACAGCTGGATGTGGTGGTGGGAACTGAACTCAGAGTTAATTCCAAAACCTGACTCATTTCACTGTACTTTTTACAATATATTCATTTGCCTACTGTGTACAAAACCAGGGTACACAGCACCAGGAAGGATAGGATAGAAAGATACTTCCTCAGCTCCTTAATGAAGGTGAATTGATACAGTTGGAATTAAATGAGCTCTAACCACATGGCAGGCACATAACTACACTAAGTGCTGTACAGGAATCATCTCATTCTATCTCTTAATTAGTGCTGTGAAGTAACCATGGAATTACCTCCATTTTACGGAAGCACCAAGTGAGGCTGCAAGAGGGAGGGAGATGCAAGAGGGAAGAGATATGGGAACATATGTATATATATAACTGATTCACTTTGTTGTAAAGCAGAAACTAACACACCATTGTAAAGCAATTATACTCCAATAAAGATGTTAAAAAAAAAAAAAGAAGTAAAGTAAGTTGCTCAAAGTCATGCAGGTTCCAAGGGCAAAGCTGGGATTTAACAAAGATGAGGGATTTAACCATATCCTCTATCATCTCCCTCTCTGTTTTCTGGCAGGAGACAAGGCTTGTGTATAAAAAACCATGTTACAAATAGAAATGACGTCCCTGTTCAAAGAGGTGAAGACAAACAGCATTGGAATAGACCAGGAGGGTAACGAGGGTGTTAAGGAATTGCTTTATCAAAAAGGTAGACAGTAACATTCTAGTAGGACAGTTGATGTGTAACGATAATTTAAAAAAAAAAAAAGAAAAAGAGGAACCCATATAGGCAAAGCGCTGGAGGCGGGAGTATGAAGTACACATGGGGACTGGTGGACGATTCACTGGTTAGCGTTGGGTTTGATGAAAAGGAACAGCTGGAAATGAGTTAGGATGCAGGTACAGGCCTGTCAGATTATGGAGGGCCACACCTGACCGTTCCACAGCTAATGAGACACTGGTAGAGGTTTGTTTTTTTTTTTAATCATGTAAATGTTTTGTTTCCTTTTTCTTTCTTTTTTTAAACATCTTTATTGGAGTATAATTGCTTTACAATGGTGTGTTAGTTTCTGCTCTACAACAAAGTGAATCAGCTATACACATACACACGTTCCCATATCTCCTCCCTCTTACATCTCCCTCCCACCCTCCCTATCCCACCCCTCTAAGTGGTCACAAAGCACTGAGCTGATCTCCCTGTGCTATGTGGAGAATGTCACAATCAAAACTGTCCCTTATATCAGTACTTCATTTTATTTCTAAATAATATTCTATTGTACATTTCATTTATCCAATCAGTTGATACAACATGGATGAATCTTGAAAATATTAAGCTAAGTGAAAGAAGCCAGTGACAAAAGGGCACATACTGTATGATTCTACTTATATGAAATGTCCAGAAAGAAATTATATGAGTGGGGCTGGTACTGGATGAAAGGAAGCAGGAAGTGATTGCTAATGGGCACAGGGTTTCTTCTTGAGGTGATGAAAATGTTCTAAACTTGGTGGTGATGGTTGCTTAAGACCATTGAATTGTACACTTTAAACGGGTGAATCTGATGGCATGTGAATGATCTCTCAATAAACATGTTTAAAAGGTAAAAAACAAAACAAAACAAAAAAAACCTGTCCCTTAGGAAGGTAACCCTGACTGCAACCTGGTGAAAGAACTGAAGGCATCAAACCCTAAGGACAGAAAAGATCATTCTCTCATTCAGTTTCCAGGACAACCTAAGGAGAGGATGTAGACCAAAAATCTTGGAGTCATCCTTTACTCCACCCTCCCTCTCACACTCCACAGTCCATCTAAAGCACCTTCGGTGCCACCTTCAAAATGTATTCTCTGTCCAACTACTCATTGACCCACTGCTTTCAGTCTGGTCCAACCTATTGCCCTGCCTCACCCTGACTATAACACCTCCTAACTGTGCTCCCTGCTGCACCTGCCCCGTTTACAGTCTGAGCTAACACAGCAGTCAGAGCCATCTGTTTAAGACTGTCAAGCACCTCACGTTAATTTTCTTGCTCAAAACCCTCCCAATGGCTTCCTTTCACACTTAGAAATATGACGTCCTCACCATGGCTTCTAAGGCCCTGCATCAGGAATTGGCAAATTTTCCCTATAAAAGACCAGACAGTAAATAACTGGGGCTTTGCAGGACACATATGTCATGTAGTCTTCTTTTTTAAACAACTTTTTCAAAAATTAAAAGCCATTTTTACCTAGAGGGCTGTACATACACAAGCATAGGCTGGATTTGGCCTGCTGTTGCAATCCCTGCCCCACTTGATCTGGCTCCCTCCACCTAGCTGACCTCATCACCTGCCAGCAGGAGGGTCACCACCACTCTGTCTGCTCCAGCCCCATGGCCCTGCCTCTATTTTTCAGACAAGCAAGCTCCTACTGCAGGGCCTTTGAACATATGCTTCCCTCTGTCTGGAATGCTCTTCCTGCAATATTCTCATGGCTCATTTCCATCCTTATTCACCTCTGTGCTCAGATATCTTATTAGAGAAGTCTTCTCTGATCATCTCTTCTAAAAGAACAATCCCCCTTACTTGATCACATTTTTTCTGCTTTATTATTTCTCATGGCATTTATTAGCTGATATATTGGTTTTGACATGTATCTCCCCTCCCTCCCTCCCCCTAGGACATAAGCTCCATGAGTCTTTGGTGTGTTCTCTGCCATATCAACATCACTTTTATCAGTGCCTGGCAAACAGGAGGCACTTATTTTCATATTTCATCTTCATATTTCCTGAACAAATGAATAATAATTGGATGAGATAGTCCTTTTGTCTGCCTTATACAAATGGAAAAAGAGAAGCTTTCCTATGGTCAGCTTGTAAGCAGCGAGCTTGGATTTCAACCTGGGTCTAACGACAAATTCTACCAACTCTTTTCACTATTTGATGCTAATTCTAGATAACATTCCAGGAGATGATATGCTACATAGAAGACTTCACGGGTCTGTTCCCAAGCGGGATCCAGACCTCAAGACTGTGAGACTTTTTTGGGATGGCAGTCCTGCCCCTGCTGGGAGTGACCTTGGCTATCATCATTGGCAGAATGAGAATATATGGTACCACCTTGTGGGATGGGAGTGCAGCAGGGGGTGAAGCCAGCAAAAGCACCCTGATGCCATGTCCTGAGGAAAAATGTTCCACTAGATCATTAATTCAATCATCTCGTCTGTAATTTCAAAAGTGATTCTGTCACTGACATTTCTTTAGGAGGTTCCCAGAGGATACTGTCACCCAGCAAGATAATCCCAATATGGCAACAAAGGAGAGGGGAACTCTGCTTCTCTCCTCTCCAGCCATACATAAAAGTTTCAAGACTGTCAGATCTCTAAGCCACCTTCTTTTATAATCTGGAACCCCAGATTCCACTTTGGGGGTCCCAGGTTCTGGAAAGACTCCTTGTGGATCTAACATAAGCTGCAAAAGCTTGGGGGGCTACCTTCCTGGAGGGCTTGCAGGGCACGACATCACTTCCTGAGAGTGGATGTGTGTACTTTCATTTTCTTCTCCTCCCCCACTCCCCTCCCCCTTCCACTCTTTCAGTCTATCAAAGAAAGAAAGGAGCCTTGCTAGAAGGTCACAGAGCAATGTTTCCTCCAACCCACTGGAGACCCTTTACATCGCCCAGGAGGTTTCCTCTGACACAAGCAACAACTAAATAACAATAATGCCATACAAGTAAAAAAACAGTAACACCTAATAGCAGAAGCAAAAGCTAGTAACCTAGTATTTTCAGTTAGAAAACATAATGAAAGTTTCTATTCATAATTGCTACAAGATATTAAAAATTTTAGGAATTTACCTAAATGTTGAGCTAAACCTTCAAAATGAAACCACAAACTTTTGCTCTATGAAACAAAATTTGATTTGGTGAAATGGAAATGTGTACTTTGTTACGGAATGAAAATACTAGTATTTGTTAATGCTTATTCTCCTAAATTTAACTTACAGATTTAATGTACTTTTAATGAAAATTCCAGTAGGGTATTTAGGAATTCAACAAAATCACTATAAAGTTAATCTGCAAACATAAACATTAAGAAATTTATTCTGAAAAGAAACTAAGCTTTAGAGAATGTTACGAAGCAAAATTCATTCATTCATTCTGGTAATGGTTCAAAAGAAGAATGTAGCACAGTACAGAAAGTCCATAAACAAATCTGAAATGCAGCATATGACAAAGCAGATTTTTAGTACAATGCGGGGAAGGCAGGATTATTAAGCAAATGTCTCTTTGCTACGTGGAGAGCAAAACAGAAAAGTATTCCATAAGATCCACAGGAAATATAAAAGATAGATTATGGATGGGTAACACAGTTAAGTAATTTATTTTAAAATTAAACTCTAAGACAACTAGCATGTAATAAATAGTCCACATTCTTTTACAGAGCTAATACTTATCTATGCTCTGAAGCAACAGATAAATTCAAAGGAAATAAAAAGATAGGATTTTACCAAGATTACTAAACTTCAGAACAATGGAAACGTCGACATTTAATAGACTACAGAAATTCTTTGTATCACTTCGACAAAAGGATTAACATCTCATTGCAATGTAAGAAAAAAATCATCAAATAAAGAAATGGGCAAAGGATATGAATAAATGATTCATATCAGGAATAAAATTAAAACATATGGCAGAGATTTTATCTCTTCTAGTAATGAAAGGAATGACAAAGCAACTTTGATGTATCATTTTTCATCAACTAAATTTTCAAAAATGGGGAAAAAGCCTTAATGCATGCCATCAGAGTTGCAATTTAGCTGGTGCTACCCTGTAAGGTGGCACCGAATACAACTCTTTTGAAAAGCAAGATGGTAGTACATAAAAAGAGCCATAAAGAAGTCAATAACCTTTGCTGTAGTAATCCTAATTCTGGGAGTAATTCAAAAAAAGCAAAACGGTTTGCACACTGTTGTGAAAAGAGCATCATAATGGGGCAAACAAAAAACCCGGAAAGGACTTGACTATTCAAAAGAAAAGTATTGTCTAGTAAAACATGGGGCTTCTTCAGGATGTTCTACCCTGCAACCATTAAAGGAGACAATTTACAGAGGCTACTGGAAACACAGAAAATGGTTATGATAGACCACTGTGAAAAAGGCAAAATGCAAAATGCCTTCTACTATTATATTTATATATATATATATATATGTGCAAGAATGATAAGGAAACCTATAAAAATGAAATAGCCATTTGGGTGGTTGCAGAACCACTGGACTTTCCTTTTCCAAATTTTTCTTTAGCACTACTACCACGTGATCGTTTCAGTAAAACGTCCGTGTGCATGGGACGCAACACCATGCTGCATGTGTTTAAAACAATGGAGGGCTACAAAAGTGTTCTGTCTCTTCGTTAACACTTCAGTCGCTCGAGGTGTGATTTATTTGCCAGAATCCTCTGTAAATGACTTCACCTGTCTGAAAGGTGGCTGGCAATGCGTACCTAGCATGCTTGCAGTTAGGCACTGACTCCAGAGTCTACCCCTGCCCTGGTGTTGGATAGAAAGCCCAGAGAGGCAGCCTTTATCCAAGACACCTCTGTCCTCCCCTGAGTTCCCTCAGGCCTACCCCAGACTCCATAGGGAAAATCCCTTGCCCAGGGAGTCACTCTCACTTGGATCTCAAACATCCTGGCTCTTCTGACAGCCCTTAGTGGATCCTTCACCTTGGATCCTACCCTTGTCCCTACGTGGAGAGCAAAACAGAAAAGTATTCCATAAGATCCACAGGAAATATAAAAGATAGATTATGGATGGGTAACACAGTTAAGTAATTTATTTTAAAATTAAACTCTAAGACAACTAGCATGTAATAAATAGTCCACATTGTCCCTAGAGACATGGTTTCTACACTGCTCCATGCTTCCCAAGGCTGCCCCCACCAGCCATCAGATTCCAGGTCTACCTTCCTCAACTGCTACAAAGCCATCACACCCTTCTGGCCAAATTCCCAAGACCCCACTCAAGCACCCCACTGTTCTAGGAGGGGTTGACAGAACTGCATAATCAGTGGGACAGATGGGACTCCCCAGCTCAAATGGCACTGAAGGAACTATTGGGGCACTTTCCAAACAGGTCTTGGATTGGAAATTCCTGGGAACAGAGACAATTTTCCCTCTTTAATGACAGTTAAAGTAGTATACTGGAATTTACAAAGTCCAGGGGTGGGAAGGCACATGTACAGAGTAGTATGACTAGTGATTAGGAGTCAGAGTCAGGGAATATGACAATAGCAATTCCATAAGCACTTTCTAGCCATCCTAACTCCCTCACTAAGTGTGAAATCCTGAAAAACCCAATACAGGAAACTGAACTCTTTTCTTCACCACCTTTTCTGGATCAGATACCCTACTCTTCAGCTAGGTAATTGCCAAGTCCAGCTTTTGATTCCCCACTTTGGGATATAAAGACACTCTAAGAAGTCTAAGGTGTCATTCTTACAATTTGACACCTTGATTTTTCACTTATAAAAGGATGATTATTATGGATCTAAAACTCTTAGTCAAAGATTTCTGAGCCATTGGCTATACAGAAAGCAACAGTGTCAGGATGGAGTCCCCTAATGAGGTTTCCCCTATAAGAAACACTTCAAGTGAGTCTGGGCCAACTCGACCACAACAGTGCAGACCCTTAAGGTAGACACACACGAAAGGAGGCCACATTCTTGGCATCCTTCTTGGGCCTCTTGGGATACTGTTAAAAACTGAAATCATGAAATAGAATTTTAATGAAGTTCAGAAAAGAGGAGGAAGTGCAGCATCCGATAGCCCACTTCCCCACGTTCAGTGATCACGACAGTCTGCCCAGTTGCCCTACTGACAAGACAGACCCACGATTCACAAGCTGCAGGCACCGTACAGCCCCAGAGAGAAAAAGCTAAAGCTGGTCTGCAGAGGGCCTATGGCAGAACTTGACCTCCCAGCAAGGTCAGCAGGGTGACCGTGACTCCAGGAGCCCGACCTCCCATGCTCTCAGTACTGCTCGCTCACCATCACTGCATATCCCAGGGCCCAAGAACAGAATGCTCAAAAAGCTGTGCACAAAGGCAGGCTAGTCTCTTTTCTTTCTTTCACTTCTTAAATAGAGAAAACATAGGCAAAACCCAAACAATCCATCCCCCGACCATCTAGCACTGAATGCCAAATTTACCATGTCCATAGTTTATCATTCATTGAATTCAGCCAACCCAACCTCCTGGGAGCACTAGAATTCTTCTTCCTGAGTGAGAAGATTTTGGCAACCTCATTTTTGTTCAAGTCATTAATTTCATAGCCACATGGAAGTAGTTCAGGACAAAAGGATGGAAGGCCAGAGCCTTATGTGAGAAAATGTAAGCTCTGGGTCACGAGCCTTATCTGTAACAAGAACCTGCACAGCAAGGAGGTATTTTCTTCCAGGAAAGTGCCTACACAGCTTCTCTTTTGCACAGATGTGGCCGAAGGGGTGAGGAAAATCAGAGAGATGGCTCAGATGACTTAGGGATCGCAGAGGAGCTGTTGTTATGACCCCGAGTTCATTATTTCCTGTGAGCACTTCAAGTCATGAGAAGGAAGAGCCTGTGGATGGTGCAGATTTGAGCCCTGAATGCACGACTAAAGGCAACTGAGGAATCTCCTGCCTTTCAAGTCTTTAAAAATAAAGGTCTCGGCTCTTTGAGAATGGTGGACACATGCAACCATGTTCCCATCCCAACCCACGATGTTTGGGGAACAAATTAAATGACTTTTGGAGGTTCCCACTCAGGCTGGGATTTTACAAATGCTGATTCTGAAACAGGAGGATAAGCATTCTCCATTGAGGGGACAAATGGTGGCCATTGGGACGCCTCCAAATTGAGCACAGGGTCATTCTAGATGCACCTGTGCTTCTCTTTTCAGGTAGACACCACAGGGAAACCAGACAGCCAGGATGGCAGCTCGAACATATTTCCTATTATGGTATCTTTTAAAGGAGCAAATTGACAGGAGATATTTGTCAGGGTATTAAAGACATTTAGACTGATGACCTTTGAAAGAGGTGAAGCAATTATTTTCTTCTCTGCATTAATTTTCCCCCTTTCTCCTATAGCTGACTAACAGATTTCTAAGAATCTGACATTGCCAAGTTCATTCTCTAAATAAAAGGACCCTGTCAGCCAGATTTGTTTTCCAGGCACTGCTCTAGTTTTTATTTGAACCATACATCCTCATCATTCATCAGGCCTCTGATGGAATGGTGGACCAGCGGCCACATAGGGTCAAGACTAAGAACTCTGCTCAACCATTTCCTTTCACCCAAGGCATTGTATAACAAATATTTCCTACAAAGAGTTTAACATCTAAAAGGTCAGATTACCTGGACATGAAAAATCAAATACTGTCTTTATCTACTACGTCTCTAGGAAAAAAAAAATCACCATTCATCCTGGGAATTAACAAAATAGGCATAAGTTTTTATCATAAAACCACTATTGAGTCCTACTGTGTGCAAACACCTCTACTCGTGGGCTACGAGGAAGAAAATGAACTCAAATATATTTTGTTGTTTGATCTTCCTCTCTCTCTCCTGCACTCTTTAACCAATTATTCTTCTCTCCTGGACGTCCTTTATCAATACAACTTCTGTTTCCTTCCTCCCTCTAACCCCCCTGCACTGTTCCCAATTATGATCTTGCTGGATAGAGATAAATTCATCCTGTTTTCTCTACATCCACAAAATAAGCCTAGGGTCAAGTTTACATTTCCAAACAAAACAAACAAAAGCCTGACCTTGCCTTGAAGTATATGATGTGGCCTTAGGTGGAGAAGCTGATTCTCAAAGAGTTCTGTTTATGTGTGGGCCTGTGGATGGATAGAACAGGTGCTCTTAATACTTCCTATGTGTCCGTGGACCACACACTGCTCGGAGGGCAGTGGAATGGTTCTCCTGAACCTCTCATCATGGGTTGATTATACAGAAGTGCTCCTCAATCTCAGCTATCCCTCAGAATCATTGGTAGAGCTTTCAAAATGAAAACAAAGCAAGGAAAAAAAAAAACTACAGCCCCAAAGGCAGGGCCATTTGCCTAAGACTCTTATTTGGTAGTTCTCTGGTGGGTCCTGGGATCCTAGGTAATTTTAACGAACAGCCTAGCTTGAGAGCCACCACCCTTCTGGGACTTCCCCAGACACACTGGACCCTTCATCTAAGTAACTGGTATGATGCTTACAGTCAGCAAGTGTTGGGTTGGCCAAAAAGTTCGTTCAGGTTTTTCCATAAGATGGTACAAAGTACCCGAACGAACTTTTTGGCCAGCCCGATACTTCCCCGTTCTCAGAAGCATCATTCTGGACCAGTGGCTGATTTTCCTTTTAGCATTTCTCCAGAATCCTACCAAAGCAAAGAATAAACATGGTTGTTCCCCCTTGCCCTTGATAGCTCTAGAACTAGTGTTCAACTGTAACTCTCTGTCTCTTAGCTCTACTGCCATGTGTGTGACAGGTGGAAAGACACAAATTTCTACTGTAAAACCTGTGTGGTGAGGGCTCTAGACAATTCAAACTTGGTAGAAAAAGAGTTCCAGGCCCAGCACAATGACCTCTAGGTCTCTACACCCATCTTCTTGGCGTCCAAGACCAGCTAGACTCTTCCTGTGCTGTGTCACCCACAATCTGGCCTTCCCTCTCCCACCAACCTGGACTTCATAAGGCCTGGGAAGAGATGAAGTTGAGGGCAAAAAGCAGAACAGATTATGGGGGAGGGAATTTTACTTTTCATCTCTCACTACTTGGTCACCCCCTCCCCAATCAGTCATTTCCAGTCTTCTGTTCTCACTCTGGTTGCTGTGTCCCCAGTCATTAAGAGTGCCCTTCTGCATTCTCACTTATAACATTCTACTTTTTTCCCTGCATCTGTAAGGTCTCTTAGAGTTGTGTTGAATCATCTAACACTTGGGCAGTGCTATTCACATGGCTGCTTTCAAAAGCCTAGCTTAAATCTAAGTGTTCTTGCTACCAACTAGTTCTTCTGTCAAAGAGAAAAACTTCGGGTTTTTTTTTTGAAAAAAATGTCTCCTCTGCTGATCTATGAATGGAAGCCAGGACTTGGATAGAGGAAGCACTATCTGATCTATTTTCTCGCCATTGTGCAGGGAGTAAATTCATCACACTGACACTGAGAGGATAACTAACTGGGACTGACAGTAAAACCAACTAGAGCTTCAAGAAACCACAGCAAATCTTTGTGGGCAAGGGAAGAAAGGCACATTAAAATGGCCCCTGCTATCTATGAGAGGAGGAGGAGAGTGGCTGGCTCAGAAACACCAAGTATGGGTTACAATTTGAAAAAATTATGCCAAAATAAGCAAAACTAAATCTCAGTTGTGCTAATGTTTGCCTCCTTCAATGGCTGGAGAAAAATCCATCAATCATTTCCCAGTGGGGTTGTGATGTGATGGTTAATATAATACAATGTGATGATTTGGTACAGAAAAGAACACTGCAAACAATGAATTAGCTGAAAAAGAAATAAAGAAAATGATCCCATTTACAATAACATCAAAAAAATAAAATCCTTAGGAATAAATTTAGCCAAGGAGGTAAAAGATTTTTACACTGAAAAATACAAGACATTGATGAAAGTGAAAAAGACACAAATAAATGGAAAGATGCCCTGTGTTCATGGATTAGAAGAATTAATATTGTTAAAATGTCCATACTACCCGAAGCCATCCATAGATTCAATACATTCTCAATCAAGATTCCAATGGCATTTTTCATAGACATAGGAAAAACAATATTGAAATTTGTACGGAACCAAACTGTATTACAAATATACAATAATCATACCTTTATGGTACTGGCATAAAAAACAGACATATAGGCCAATGGAACAGAATTAAGAGCCCAGAAGTAAACTCATGCATATATCATCAACTAATACTTGACAAGGGAGCCAAGAATACTCAGTGGAGAAAAGACAGTCTTCTCAATAACTGGTTCTGGGAAAATTGGATATTCACATGTAAAAGAATGATCTTACACCACTCGAAAATTAACTCAAAATGGATTAAAAACTTGAATGTATGACCTGAAACCATAAAACTCCTGGTAAGAAATGTAGTGGAAAAAACTCCTTGACATAGGTCTTGGCAATGATTTTTTGGATATGACACCCAAAGCAAATGCAACAAAATTAAAAATAAACAAGTGGGACTACATCAAACATAAAAACTTCTGCACAACAAAGCAAACAATCAACAAAATGGAAATGGAAGAAAATATTTGAAAGTCATATATCTGAAAAGAGGTTAATATCCAAAATACATGAAGAACTCAGACAACTCAATAGCAAAAAACTCCAAATAATTCAATTAAAAAATGGGCAAAAGATTTGAAGTGACATTTTTCCAAAGACACACAAAGGCCAAGTATATGAAAAGGAGCTCAACATCAGTACTCATTAGGGAAATGATATATCACCTCGTGCTTGTTAGAATGATTATTATCAAAAAGACAAGAGATAGCAAGTGTTGGCAAGGATGCAGAGAAAAGAGAACCCTCGTGCACAGCTGGTGGGAATGTAAATTAGTGTAGTCACTATGGAAAACTGCATGGAGGTTCCTCAAAAGATTTAAAGTAGAACTACCATATGATCCAACAATTCCACTACTGGGTATTTATCTGAAGGAAATGAAATGATTGTGTCAAAGAGATATCTACACACTCCATGTTCAGTTCAGCATCATTTACAATAGTGAAGATATGGAAGCAACCAAAGTGTCCATCAACAGATGAATGGGTAAAGAAAATGTGGTACAATGGAAGACTATTCAGTCATAAAAAGAAGGAAATCCTGCCAGTTGCAACAACATCAATGGACCTTGAGGGCATTATGCTAAGTGAAATAAGTCAGACGAATACTGTATAATCTACTTATATGTGGACTCTAAAAAAACCCAAACTCATAGAAAATGATATCAGATTTGTGGTTACCAAGGCAAGGAATGGGCAGTAGCGGAATCGGGTGAAGGTGGTTAAAAGGTACAAACTTCACTTATAAGATAAAGAAGCCCTGGGGATATAATGTACAACATGATAACACTACCATATGGTATGTTTGAAAGTTGCTAAGAGAGTAAATTCACAAGGAAAAACAATGTTTTTGTAATTATGTATATGAGGTGATGGATATCACCTAAACTTATCACGGCAATCACTTTACAATATGTGTATGCCAAGTTGTCATGCTGTAGACCAGTGTTGTATACAAATTATATCGCAATTAAACAAAAATGAAAAGAATACTGCAATTGATTTCTGCTCTTTATACTCAGAGAGATCACTGCTGACTGTGAATGAGCCTCAGAAACCTGAAGAAGTAAATATGTTATCTAAAGAGTCTGCAGGGAGAGGGAAAGTCAGAGGAACAGACAGACTGTCTTGAACCAGAGCAGCTAAAAAATTCCTGGTAACTTATCACTGTCTAGTAATTAATATGCATCTATAGCCGTTTACAGTAGCCGAGACTGCATTCTTGAGAGAGCCCGGGACTACCGCAGTCCTATTGTTTCTCCCACTGACATTGACTGAAATCAGCGTAGCTAATAAATCATGAATTTGTATATCCCTGTTGCCCTACACACCAAAGTGGCTGCCCAGAGGGAACAATGAACTGGGAAACAGCAGTGGCTCATTCTCTTGGCGACCCAGGTCAATCACCTGGGGTCAGAGAAGTGTGGCTCCTGCTGTTCAGACCTCTCCCAGGCCCTTAGCATCACCCGGGGCTGAGGCCTGCCTGGGTGCAATATGGGAGTAGAAAAGGGAGGTGAATCCACCACAAAGTTTACAACCCTGAGCAGAGCAAGAGGTTCTGAAATGCTAGCATCTTGCTAAATATACACCCTCCATTTTCCCCATTACTGGAAATCTCTGGATGAAATTGGTATAGAAACATGTTATTGGACCCTGTTAAAGGCTGAGATAAAGAATGTGAATTTGAGATATTGTATTACATCAGGTCATTTTTTCCAAAATTTGTGTAAATCCTAAAATTGGATCAGAGTTTGCCAACAGTCCCTTTAGCAAGCTGACGTGGGAAAATCCCCATGAGGGCAGGAGATAAGGTAAGGTTGCTGCGGTTGTAACATGGGGAAACAGTCCTACAAACTACTGGGGCAAAATGCCAGGTCCTCTGGCCCCTGGAGCTGTGTCCTGAACACAACGTACTGCGTTAACTTAGAGAATCAGCACCATGGATAGCTCTCTCTGATTGCCTGACTAAAAAAGGTGTCTCAAGAATTACAATTCAGTTAGCGGTATCCACTAATAAGATAAAATCTAGAGATTTTTGTACTCCAGCAGTAATTCTGAAAATTTCTAACCAAGTCATAAACTTCAGAAAAGGGACAACTATTTAAAGATATACACATATAGTTTTTAAAAAAAAAGGGATGAATTCAACTTACCTTCCTAATACCTCACAAAAGACATGCAGACAGGGGTTTTCAGGAGTGGTCATGCCATGAGTTTCCATCACTGGCCCCAGCACCAACCAGAGGGCAGGACTCAGGGGAGTCAGGACGAGGAAACACTTCCTCAAGCAAATCCCCAAAGGCTGTTCTTCAGCAGAAGCCTGCACGGTGCTGGCCACACTGACACAGGCACAGCTCCGAATTCATGCTTAAGAACAACATCCTGGCTCTCCTGCCCACCGCCCTCTACCTTATAAAAGCAGATGAGCAGCAGAGAAATGGGGCAGGGAACCCAGCCTCTAGCCACACATCACTAATGAGATGGAAGCGGGTGATTCTTAATAACGTGCTGACTCCACTTCTCTCCATGACAAAAACAAAAGAGGCACAACTGGTGCCTATGAACTCAGAGGCCTCTTCCTTCCATCACGGAGCTAAGACCTGGAGTTATCCACCAAGGAAGATGTGAATAACTACCACCAACAAGGGCACCAACTATCTGGGTTTCATCAGAAATTTTTTGTAAATAAGCCAAAGCACATGTCTGGTGTTTGGCTGAAACTACTTAGAACGTGGAGTCCACGAGCTGTACATGAGAATACGCCTTAGGGGTTCACAAGCTCAAGAACTGGTGCAATTTCAACAACAGGACCAAAACGGATCATCCATGGTTGCCAATCTTACTTTTTGCCCAATAAAGGCATTTATGAAAGAACTAAAGAAAGAAAGAAAGGAAGGAAGGAAGGAAGAAAAGAAAGAAAAGAAAGAAAGAAAGAAAAAAAGAAAGCTGTCACACTGTCACAATAATTTTCAAAAAGAAAACACACCAACTTTATTACAGTTATAAAATACTAAAAAGGACATAATCATTATGCTAAATGAAATAAGCCAGATAGAGAAAGACAAATACTACTGTATGATAACACTTATATGTGGAATCTAAAAAACACAACTAACTAACAAAAAAAGAGCAGACTCACAGATATTGAGAACAAACTAGTGGTTACCAGCTGGAGGGAGGAGGGGTAATACAAGGTGGGGAAAGTGAGAGGTACAAACTATTGGGTGTAGGATAGACTACAAGGATGTATTGTACAACATGGGGAACATAGCCAATATTTTGTAATAACTGTAAAGGAGTATAACGTTTAAAAATAGTATAAAAAATAAATATTTTTTAAAAAGGACATAATCACAGAAAATAAGAAAGGCAGAACTTTCCATTTATAAAGTTTGCTTAATGAAACAATTCATACATTGTCTTTATTTTCCTACTTTTCCTGATGACCTGCAGATTCTTCCTCATGGACAGACACCGGTCCTGGAAGAGCATCCTAAGACGTTCAGGAGCCACTAATGTAGTTCAGAGGCCCCATGTTGCAGAGGGGTAGAACAAGGCCCAGAGAGCAGCAAGGCCAGAGACAGAATGCCCAGCCCCTGCTCGTCCTGCACTTCCCTCCCTCCCATCAGATCCCCCCTCCCCACTCAGTACCAACCTAAGTCTCAGTTACAGGAGACGTCAGGTAAAAACAAGCGTTCTGCCTTTAGCTTTCCTCCTCTTCCTCTACAGAGCTGGAGGCCCTTTTACCCCATGAACTCCCTACATCTTGTTCTTATTCTTGTGTTCTTTCCATTTGATGCCGTTTGGTCATTCCAGATGCTTCCATTGTAAAACCAGATATTAGTAATCATAGGATTGGGACACTGGCTACAGGGTTTTTACTCCAGTGAGGATTAAAGCGCCAGTTGAGGTAAGGGTTTCTCTGGAACCAAGTTAATTTTTCTTTACCAGAATTTCCAAATAGAATAGGATTTCATTAAACTTTCATGAAATGAAAATAAGCTGGAGTTTTTTCTAGTTCACTGAGTTTTCCCTACAAATACATAATTTAAACTCTGGTAGCTATTAAAAGTAAATTACACGATCAAAGGAAAAGG
The DNA here is from genome assembly GCF_002837175.3 of Physeter macrocephalus. NCBI lineage: Eukaryota > Metazoa > Chordata > Mammalia > Artiodactyla > Physeteridae > Physeter > Physeter macrocephalus. The sequence continues at coordinate 104,635,318 of NC_041224.1, read as the reverse complement.
CTAATAAATAACTTGAAAGGTTTCTCTTCTCCCAGGATTTCTTGAATTCCAAATGTGCTTCATTTTTAAAAAGGTAAGCAAGCTCTTAAAATGAAAGATTTCCCCTAATTCAAATATCCCACAATTCGGGATTTAAAAAATTGCTAAAAATGCAGCTGAAATTCATCTCTGCCCCCGCCCCCCACAAACTAGTTATTAAAAAAAAATTCAGCAAAATTTCTCTTCAAATCATCTCACATAAGAATACAAGTGTTTACTTACTTAGCACGCACTGGAGAAAGTTTAAGTACCCCAATCCCACCTCACTCCTCTAAGAAGCTTTAATGAAGATGTTTAAATTTTTTTACAATTAAAATGTAAAGAACACACACACACACACACACACACACACACACACACACACACAAACACACACAAACATATACAACCACTGAAAACTACATTTAGTCCAGCCTTGGGGAAGACTCTCAAGCTTCCTAAGACAACTGAGGTCATTGTGACAGGACTATATTCACAGAGCATTTGAATGTCCATAGCAACAATGAGAAGAATTCCAGGGTTTGTGTAACATCAGCCAAGCTATACATTATCACATTTGCAAAATAACCCCAAGATCACACAGGCATACTGATTTTAAGCAGGAGGTACTGACTTCAGAATGAAAAAAAATTCCACCAAAGAAAAGGCAATTCCACTCAAGCTGAAACACTATATTCAGAAAGGGGGGGGGTTTATAGAGTCTGGAGCTTTAAAAATTAATTCTGTGGGTTCTTTACTTGAAAATGCTTCTACTCAGGATATGAATAAATGTAAAAAGCCAGTTAACTTTAATGGTTATTCTTAACTGTTGAAATTAACATTTGATTTTTCTGCTGGTTGACTTTGGGGAAGTTGCATGAGAAAGGGAAAATATCCAAGTAGCTTCTTCCATTTTTATTATGAATTCCAGCCTTCCGGAAGAGCAGAGCTGGAGTTGCATAATAGACTAGGCAAGTCTGAAGCACTGAGAAGCTTGGAGTAAGGCAAGGCTGCACACTTCTGTCATCTCACCAACTTGAACCCTATGGCCACAGGCCATCTAGACCATAGTCAGAGGGAAAAAGAATTCCAAAACAATTTTCAATATCTCGAAGGAAAAAAAATGAGTCCACAGGCAAGCCATCCTTGTAATTTCAGAGCAGCAGTTTAACAAGCTTCTTGGCAACAAATTCCTAAGTGTGCAGCCACCTTTAATTCCACCAGATTGAAGTGTGTGGTGCGGTGGTGTTTTTTTAAATTGCAGAGGCACAAAGGATGGAAACTGCCCTGAACGCTCACAAGTGAAAAGCCCAGTTCATTACAAATACAGCTGGAGTCAGCTGTCCATGCAAAGTACATGTACAGTAAAGGAGTGAATAACATACCCATTCCGAGAGGTCACTGAGCTAGCAAAATCCAAAGCAAAACAGTAAATGGATATTTTAGTGTGTGCCAGTCTTGCTGAAAGCTTTCAAGTCATTTGAGGAATCTGCTGATACTTACGATAGAGAAAGACCCCAATGGGAATAGAGGGTATGAAGTTCCTACCTGGTGAATATTTTGTGATTTTGGCTAGAAGAAAGCAGTGGCATTAGATGTTAAAGTTTGTTTTTACTTTTCCAGTACTACTGTGCTGATGTCATCAAGAAACTAGCAAGCAAGCAACATGCTGTAGCCGAAATTTGTCTGCAGCATTTTTTTTGTAATTACATTTATGCAAGAAAATCCACCCAAGGAAAATGGTCAGTACCCACATCAGAAAATTTGGAATTTCTTTTTCTTAGAAATACTGCAAACAATCCATTAGAGTTTTTCTTTTACCAAAGAGGAGTTTTCTTCTTTTACCAAAGAGGAGTTTTCTTACCATGAAGTAAGGTCTTCCAGATGGCAAATTTTAATGAGATATCATGTTATCGAAAGACCGGTTCAACAGTAAAATATGAGTTACTTGCACACGTTTTCATTAGTATTAGCTTATCAGAGAAACATTAAAATCCATTATATCAGCATAAAATTCTAAAATCATAGCCTAAAATGAGCGAGAACAGTAAGGAAGGGGAAAGAAAGTGAGAAGAGACATAAGTTTAATGACAATTTGGTCTGTGGAAAAATACATTAAAAACCTTAGTTTGGAGCCCTTTCATTATTGTTTAATTTCTGAAAATAATATCTGGCTCTTTGAAGAAAGAAGTTCTGTCAGAACTGCAGAATACATCCCATATTCTTCCAAAAGAAAATTTATAGGAGATTCACGTCTCAAAAAAAAAAAAAATTAAAACTATACTGTCATCACTTAGTGCTTTAGGGTTGATGTTTTGGATGGAGTTTGAAAAAATTCTCTTTGTCCACACCAAGGCAGAAAGAGAATAAATGCATTTATCCATCTACTTAAAATCATGGGAGCCGGGGTCTCCAGAATAACAGCTAATACCAACAGGCTAAAATTTCCACAGCTAATTGGTGATGGGTTATTGTCAATGGGACACACCAGAGGAAGTGAGATGGTGACACTTTTCTATTTTAACTTGGTGCATTGCAACCATCACAGACAGGAGGAAGCTCTCTTTCATCTTGCTGTCTGTCCTATAGAGATGGTGAAACCAAAGCCCAGGGCAGTGAGAGATTTGCCCACAGTTAAACTTCCAGTAGGTGGCAGTACTAGGACTAAACCACCTAACAGCTTTGTCACCAAACAGGCTGCCATGAGCTCTAACATGGGGCAGGTTTTAAAGAGTAGTTTTTGGTATATAAACCCCTCAAGCTTTTGCATGTAAGAGCAATTTCACCAAATGGGTTTGGTTATTTTGTTAAGACAAAAATATTATTTTTTTGTAGCAGGTGTGGATGAGCAGCCAAAGGTTAAAAAAAGAAATGGAAGCATCCCAAATCAGAAGGTTATTTTTCTCCCTTTCAAAAGAAAAAGTAGGATCAAGTCAAACACGTTAAGAATTTAATACTGTGGTATCTGGCTCTTGTCCATTAGGCAGTAGGCACAGGTAACATCCACAGGATGAACAAGCCGACAGGCGGTGGCACTGGAGAGGGGAGGTCCTGAGTGGGACTACCGAGGAGATACTTGGAGAGCTTGACGCAGTGGCTTTTTACCAACTAGTGCAAAGGAAGTTCAGACTTGAACACCTAATAAAGTGATTTTTGGTGCATCCTGTCTACCCTAGCTTTAGGGCATATATGGGCGGGTCCTGGGACTGACATACCGACACATGCAGAAGTGACTTTGTACTTTTTCTCCAAAGGAAATCTTATGCCCTATTTTAAAGGTGTAATTAATGCTCACTGTTAGATTTGACTCATTAAATAATTTCTTTCTTTTAAAAAACATCAGTGGGGACCAGGTTTATTTAGAATTGTGTACAAAGTTTCTCCATCAGTCTTGTACCCTCCCCACATACATACCAAAATAAATTCTCATTCTGGCTCTTTTCTGACAATGATGAAGGGAAGACAAAAACCTCAGAAAATTGAGAGGCTACATCTGGATGATGGGGGTTGTCCCTTCTCTTCCATAATAGAGAAATGATGGTGGGAACTCAGGGTCCCAGGAATAAAAAGGTAAGGCTCCTATTTGCCTTCTTCATTCTGGATGAGTTCGCACAAGATCTCTAAATCTGGGCACAGCCAGAACTCAAACTTTAGACAATGGGCTTCTAATTCCCCTCATCAGCATCTGTTTTGATTTGTTCATTACCTAACCATATCAGGGGAGATGCATTTATAGCAGGTTCTTTTTTAATGATGTTGTCACCTTTCTGTGACTAAATTTTCCGTGACCTTATAAGATGGATGAATGTCTTGATCTTGGCTACAAGGTAAGTATCTCATGACATGTACTTTAAATAACATTTACATGAATACAGCAAAATGTAAGATTATGCCTCCTTGGCCATTTACAAGGTCACACAATGCCAGGAGGCAACCCCTAGCTTCTCAGAAAGCATGGGCACGTCATCCCTGAGCCTGACAAATGTGCCACCACACGTATGCATTTCTTTAGCAACTGTGCTGCGTGTAGTATTCCCTGTTCTAAAGACAGGGGCATGTGAAAGGAGCCTGAAGCTCCTCCTAGTGTTAATGGGACCATCTCATAAGTAATATGGGGAATTAAAGGACCACCTCTCAGTGAGCTTCTCCGTGAGACAGGTTCTTGCAGAAAGAGTATCTTTCCAGGTCACATTTCCCAATCAAGTTTAAAAGGCTGAGTGTGTATTTGCATTCTAGATATTTTAGAATCTAAAGTCAAGAGTGATCTTATACAACTGTAACATTAATTCTTCTTACACGTATATTTCATCTCTTTCTTGTTTTTTAAGTAGTAAAAGTCTGACAGTGATTAAGTCAACTTTTAGAGAAAACCAGAGCCCTTATCAGGAGTGCAGCTGGTAATTGTGTAAATCAAGGCCTTTCATTTTTAAAAGCATTAGGTTCATTCACGTCAAAACCGATTTGTAGTTATTCGGCCCTCGATTTAACATGCACCTGGTCATACAGTGTGGGTCTCTCCTTCCTTTGAGGCATTTGAATATGCCTGAGGATCTGTGACAGGAGGAAGTAGACCAGAGATGAAAAGAGGAACCAATATTCATTTCCACACCCACAGACACCTGTCAGCATTTATTTAATTCTCACCCGACCCTATGAGGGAGGTTGCATTTTGAAGGTGTGGAAAGTCAGGTACAGAAAGGGGAAACAATTTGTCCCAGAGGTCACTTGCTCCAGTTTAGCCTGGACTGAAAACACATCTGCCTGACTCCAAAAACGGAGCTTCTCTCACTACAAATGCTCTGTATTCAAAGTCATTGCCATAGGATGATGAGGATTGAGGACTCAGAGGGAGATGGTGACATCCTTTTTAGCCCCAGGTCCTGCTGAAGGTGGTTGGGGACCTCACATACCATAGGTTCTATCAATCCAAAATGTGAAAATACCTTCCTATTTGTATGCAAGGATCTTACATCAAACTCCAGCTATTTAATTGGCCACAGCGCCAAGCATCCATCTCTTGGTAATATTCCCAGAATAACATCAGATGGCATTTAATCAGCGGTAAAGTGACCCAAGGATGAGTTTAGCGAAGGTGGACTCTGAGGGCCACTGATGTTCTCTGCCCCCAGGGCCTCCTCATCATTCATTCTCCTTTCCAACATAAAGCTGGGTCCCACAGGCTACTGGCTGTAGCTAAGGACATTTCCATAATAAACTCAGTCGTTAAACCAAGCTGGACACCTCTGTTTTCTTTGCTGGCGAAAGGAATTGCTGCAGAACTGTCAATCCTTGCAAAAAAAGCCTTCTATATGCTCATCAAACAAATAAACAAATAACCCATGTCATTTTTTTAAAAAGTTCAGTTGCTGTGCAGCAGTGAACAGACACAAAAGGACCAGTTTATGCCTAGAAGGAAAAATGACCGTCTTCAAAGCAACCCGTTTGGTGGTAGTCATGATCATTAGGGAAAGTAATATCTGTTAAAAAGCAGTAAATGTCTGTTTCCAAACAGAATGGACTGGCATGCAGAGGAGATGTGAACCCAGTCAAACATCCCCAGGCTCCCCGGAGAATCATTATGCTCTGTCGTGTTAATTCACTTCCTTCTTGATTTTTCCACTTTTTCTTTTTCTCCCCTGCTGAATATTATCACCTCAAATCAAATTAAGTACTAATAGTAAGTGCGCACAGCAATCACTTCAGAAAAGCAAAACATTCAGACTCAAGAGGTTATATAAAAATATTATTTCTCATAATAAAGATTGAGAGCCCAGATGGAATTGTGAGAGAGTTCTTGGAACTCTCAGTTATAGCAACTCTTCAGTTGCTATAACTTCAGTTATAGCAACTGAAGCTGCTGTTCAGGTAACTAGTGGAGCCACCAACAAATAATAAAATCTAAATCATTTAAAAAGAGTACCCTCTCCTATCTGTACTCCAGCTCTCTTTTCAAATCCCTTCCTCTAGCTCTAAGATCTCTAGTTATTAATAATAATAGCAATAATGTATCAAGATGGGAAATAACTGTTGGATCGCTCTTTTCTTTGGTAAAATGGCACAAAACAGCAATATGACACATTGGGAAATTTCAGAGTCTGACTCAACATGCTGACTGTTATCCAATGACTTTTTAATAATAAAAATGTCACGGATAATTTATTTTGGACTTGATTTTTCAAAGAGAATGGCTCCTCCAATAAGATTTAACATATTGGTTCTTAAATATTATAAATTAAAGATGGCCCCTGAAATATATAACTATATGGAATAAACTTCTGCTATACCATGGCTGGTAATTAAGGTGTGTCTTATTCATATGTTCCAAAACTGAGAATTCAATCTTATTAAATTGGTATTAGTATTCTATTTGGAAAATGAATTGTTATTTATTCTTTTTTAAAAGACAAATCAAGTTAAGACTATTGGTTAAGTTCTTGGCAACAAAGAAGAGAAAGGGTTATAAACAGAACTTTTCAATTTACTTTGTCATCTATAGGATTCCCTGAACTACTCAAACTAAATGGTAAAGAAAAAGAAGTCCTTTGAAATGCACTTTGTGAACAAACAAGATAAGAGAATGCACACAAGATAATTCTCCAGTTAACAAAGCTTCTCTCTATCTTCCCAATTTCTATCCTGGGTCATATATTGGCAGGGTCTAGCTGATCTTGATTGACACTGAAAGTGGTGATATTCCACATCAACCAGGTTTCTCTCGCCAAAGGTGTCTGTAAATCATAAGTTAAATATACTGGAAAGAAAAGTGAGCAATTAAAAAGTAATTTGTTCCACTGAACTGGAAACGTTTGAGGGTATGTACCTGAGGAAAGCATGGGGTACTGAGGTAAGTGTCAGGAGGAGGTGAACACAGATTTCAGTGAATATCAAAGGAACAAAAACTCATCTGTGTTAATGCTCTAAGGAAAAGCTATTTTCAGGTGGCTGATGAAAGCATACTATGCTAAGCTGAAAGAGTAAAGAATCGCAAGTATTGGTGTTAAGGACCCTAGAAAACTAATTAAACGTCCTAATTTTATAGATGAGAATGCTATGGCGTCAAGAGATTGGAAGACTTATGTAAGATCACATTAAGAGCTGGAAGATGCCCCAAATGTAAACATTGGTTCTCTTGAGTTTACGGTCATTGTCTCTTCTACCACCAATGAGACACTTCTTTATGTGTACGAGTTCTTTCAAGCCAAGTAATAAACTGTACTAGGTCCTGCAAATATTCCTACCTATGTGCAGTATAGGATGCAAAAAATTAGATTTGTAATTATAGTACACAATGATAAGAACTATTTACTGACTGTTGCTCAAGCAAGGGCGCCCATCCTAGACTTATGGGGTCAACAAAGGCTTCTCAGTCGACCTAATATCTAGACTCGTTCCTTGAAGGAGAAGTAAAGATTACATAAAGGAAGAGAGAGAGGAGGAGAAAGCTGTTTTACATGGAGGAAACAGCTGACACATATGATTGGAGGTAAAGAGAGTTGTCGTGTTTGAGGAAGTGAAGGGAATTCAACGTGGTTGGATCACTGAGTGCTTGGGGTTGGGGGGTGAGAGATGGGGCAGGAAAGGTAAGCAGGGCTCACCAAATCCTGAAGGCCTTTATGTCTAGTTAAGAAATTTGGGATTTCTCTTAAGGTAATGGGCAGACAGAGAATTTTAAAACAGTAAAGTGTAGTGATTAGATTTGCATTTTGGAAAGAACATTATGACAGTTGAGTGAAAAAAAAATGATAGGGGAGGTAGGCACAGAGGGAATCAAAGCAGTTAGTCTGAGGTAGTAATGCAGAAGATAAAGGATAGTCATCTAATAAAGTATCTAAGGGGTGTGGAGAGGGGTGTTTGGACTTCAGATATTCAGGCCATAGAATTAAAATAATTGATGATAAATGAATATAAATAGATGTGGGTCATCAGTGAAAGGGTCAAACATTACTCTGAAGTCTCTGGCCAAAGCCTTGCCTGGGAGACCTTTGGGAGACCATCATCCCTCAGTTAAAGACTTAGAGACAATTTTACCAACAATAGAAACTCAAGACAGCTTTGTACTTGCTCATCATGAGTGAAACTGTGGAAATCTGGGTACATGTCAAAGATTCTGCATTCTACAGGAAATCCTCTTCAAAATGCTGTAACCTGGTTGTGCTGCACTGAGGCAGTCATAAATCTCTGATGAGACTTTCCCAAGAAAAAACAAACAGCCTAACAGGTACCCATCCCCCTATCCCAAGGCCCTTTCAGCCTCTCCATATTTCCTAGTGGATTATGGGTTCAATGTCCTAAGCCCTGCTCAGGCAGCATTAATGGTGATCTATTCTATTTTCTGGTGGAAGTTCGTTAACCCAAAGGAAGCAGAGTTAGGGCTGCTAAGTAAGAGGAATAAGAGGATTGACTCAAGGAAACTGGAAAACTAAGGTTTTCTAGTTCAAAACTGGAGGAATGAATTGAGTTGTATACTTTTGGGCTATGGAGTGTCCCAATCCCCACCAAGGACATAATTCAGGTACTCACCCCTTCGCCGCCATTTTCACCTGTGTTGGCAAGCATTTCCTGTAGGGCTCTGACAGAGAGGGACTGTTCCAGTACAAAATTGCAGACGCAGAGATCTGGAGGAACATACTGTGGAAATAAAACCAGAATGAGGATACCTACTCATATCAGTTGGGGATCAGTCACGCAGTAACATCTCAAGGGCAAAGAGCCTATGAATCAAAGTAACACTTGGATCGATGGATGGATGAATGAGTACAAAAGGTACCTTTTTTTTTTATTCATGTTAAAATGGGTTTCAAGCTGGATTCTAAAGGATGAGGAGAAGAAAAGCCCCAAGTCTCAAGGGAAGAGCGACCAAAATGTCAGGATCAGCTTGAGTAATGGCTGGGGGCACACATGGGAGAAGAATACACATCCAGCCTTGCTGAAGAAGCAATGGCTGATCGACACTGATGTCTGGGTGGGACCAAAGGAAGAAAGTCACTGGGATCTCATCCACAATAATTTGTAAGAGGACAAGACCAGAATAGTGACCAAACACTCGGAAATAGTGACCAAAATAGGGAGCCCATTTACTTGTTAAGAAAATCTGGATACCACAGTGTAAAAAGAGGATTAAGAGCTATATAAATTTAATTCTGAACAAAGAAATTGGTGACCCCTATAACAATCATTCTAATTTATTATATGCTCAGGTAACACCATGATATTTTCAAACATTTCTCAAAAACAGACAGCCTTCTCTGCAGATTGACTAGTAATAGCTAATGCTCATTGAGTACTTTTCTGTGCCAGGTATTGTTTTAAGTGCTTTGCTTATATTGGCTCATTTAATTTTCACAATCACTCCATGTATACATACTGTTTATCTCTTAGTTTACAGCCGAGGAAACTAAGGCACAGAGAAGTTAGGTCACCTGCCCAAGGTCATGGTTTACACTTGGGTGAGTTGGATTCAAATCTAGGCACTCTGTCTCCAAATCCATACACTTAACTCTGTTCCTGCTGCTGATGAAAACATTACAGATTTTTTTCACAACTAGACTACTTTCTTTTTTAAAAAAATAAATTTATTTATTTATTTATTTATTCATTTTTGGCTGCGTTGGGTCTGTTACTGTGTGCAGGTCTTCTCTAGTTGTGGTGAGCGGGGGCTACTCTTTGTTGCTGTGCGTGGGCTTCTCACTGTGGTGGCTTCTCTTGTTCTGGAGCACGGGCTCTAGGTGCGTGGGCTTCAGTAGTTCTGGCACGTGGGCTCAGTAGTTGTGGCACACAAGCTTAGTTGCTCCACGGCATGTGGGATCTTCCCGGACCAGAGCTTGAACCCGTGACCCCTGTATTGGCAGGCGGATTCTCAACCACTGCGCCACCAGGGAAGCCCTAGACTATTTTCAAGCAAATATTTAAGTTTTATATTTATGCAAAACACAGTGCTTGGTATTGAGAAAGATATAAAGACATGCAAAACAAAATCAATGCTCTTCAGGAGTTTACAATCCGGTTCCACGATACATCATTTTCCTTGGGAATACAGCTTATATTCACCTTGCACACCAAGCCTTTGTTTCTTCTGTGATATTGGCTGAACATTGACACCATCAGAGTAACAGGAATAAGGAATGAGGGCCAGAAGTCACCAACAGCTATGTCTAACACTCGGAGACAGGTAACGCTGTTTCTATGGAGCTCCAACTTAAAAGCTAAAAGCAAGCCTGCTATTAAAGCACAGATAACCCCTCTGACTTTCAACATTTTCATTTTTTAAATAAAGATTATGGAATTGGTGATCTTTAATTTCCCTTTAATTTCCAAGTGTTTGTACCTTCTTCCTCCTCCTCCCCAACCTCAATGCCCTCAAAAATAAAATGATGTCCCACTTGTTGGACCTGCCCACTCTTTCCCTTTAGTAAAGTTTTAAGACCCCCTTAAGCCAAGAGTGGCTCATCCTATACTGAAGGACACTGGCCCATGGGTGACGTACATTTTGCCACTTAAATACTTTTCTACTTAGGATCTCTACAGTCAGAAACCCTAAAAACCCAGACTCCCTGGAATTCTGGTGTTACAGGAAATTGCCCAGTTCTCTTTATGAACATGATGTAACCAAGGAGAAACTGTATGTAACACGAGGAGACAACAGCCTTTATTTTACATTTCTTGCTTCGTTTTCAACATTTGTTCTTGCTGCAGGTAATTAACTCATTTGTATGAGACTTGAGCAAGCAGACGGCTGGTGATGCAGGGCAAGGCTTCACATCAGGAAGTGTTTTTAGAGTACATATCGCATCATTACAAGTACCGGACAATAATATGATAAAGCATTTCCCTAAAGACCATAAGCCATAAATATATATAGTCCGACTCCGTCTCCCAAAAGAGGATGCCACCTCAGAAGATTTTACAGAGGTTTTTTTCCTACCACATCTTGGTCTATCTGGATCTCATGTCACCAGAATAGGAAGCAAAAAGAGCTAGGGTTTGAGTGTCTCCTCTCCCTCTTTCACTTCACTAGAGCATGAGATTTGGAGATTTCTCTATTCAGGAATGTCTACATGTATGGGTGTGTTTTGGCTAATCAACTGAATGACCCCAACATGCACGCTCACTTTTACAAGAACCCTATTTAGTCCAGTCTCTTTAAGACAGAAACCTTCACAGCTCCAAGTGCTAGAGATCCTGCCCTTATACGAGATTGTGTGATTCTGTCAGCTCTCTTTCCTCCTGTTCTGGTGTGCTTGGACAGGGATAGGAGTTCTCCCCCGGCGATGCCATCCCCCATCCTGATAGAGGACCACGGATACCAGACACGAGGCATGCTCCAATTACATTTTTCTTTTCCCTCCAGATATGAAAAGTCCCAAGGTGGTCATGATTTAATTACTGGTACAAATGGGTACATTTACAGAGGGAGAGTGAGCATATGGGGAGGAAGCATCTCATATGGGAACACTGTATCTGCCACTGGTTTACACAGTTTCCTTACAGTTTCGTTTTTCTTCCTCGAGAGTGTGGTCCTGCCTGGACTCTCCGTGCTCAGGGATAAGGTCACGCCACTCCAAGAGCAGGCAGAACAACCTGTGGGGTGGGGAACAGGGCAACAGGAATATCTGGAGGAAAACAAAACGCAGCTAGCAGCTTGTGGCATGGAGTGCAGAGCACAGAGCCATCTGACCTACTCCACCAGCTGCCATCCTTAATTAAACTCCACACCAGCCTGAGCTCTCACCTCCACATTTCCCAAGAATGAGCCAAGGCCACTGGTCCATCAAAGCTAATTTGTCTGCAGCATGAGAGTTCCCCCAGGAGGCTGGCTCATTGTCTCTGTGCTCTGGAGCCTGTGCCTCGGTCACTGCCTGGCAGGCGTGGGGCATGTGTTTGATGATTCTCAGCACGGAGAGAAGGGCTCTGTTGACATCTGTTCTGAAGTAGCTCCTCATCACTCTCCCCAGCCCTGTCCTCAGCCTAGAGAAGCACCATGTTTCCAAATGTCCTACAGAAAACCTTGAGACGCCAGGGCTCTGCATAAGCCAGGAACTAGGTATTCATTTCACCCCACTATGTAGAAAACAGTGAAAGGGAAGGCCTATGGACCCTCCATGTTCCATAAATCTATGTAACATATACTTCGCTGCACTCAAAGTATTTTTCTGGGACTTACTAAGTCCAAGAAGGTGGGAATTTAACACTCCTGTTATTGGATTCATTTAGCATTTTTCTACCTAGCACCCCACAATGTACACTCACCAGGGTACTAGTTTGTACGAGGCAATCCTTCAGGGAAATGAAGAGAAGACGTAGTTAACAGAAACAGGGCTGCTCTCCCTCTATTATGCTGTTAACCACAGTCGCTGTGGCTTATATAGTTCTTCACGCAATGCAGTCTGTTTCCCTAGACTGTGGGTATCTTGCAAGATCTGTGTCTGACTCTACTTTTTCTATCCTTAGTAGACAGTACAGCAAGTGCTCAACTCAACCCTTCTTGAGCTGACTCTCTGTGTCCTAGACTATCCGAGAGTATGTGACTGATGGTAGCTGTGGTTGCAGCACTGAGCATGCACTTGCCTGTTGAGCCCCTTCCCCAAGCCTCCTGCTTAAGATTCAAGGGACCCTTCTTCTCTCATCGTCATGGGTCTCCTCCCACTTCTCTGTCAGCCCATCTGGCTCTCATACGGCCACGCCTCAAAAATATGCCCTGTAAGTGCAGCAATGGCTTTGAATGAGAAGCAATATAGGTTATATTGGTTAAGAGCAAACCCTCTAGCACAGGATTGCCTGAGGTCCTATCTCTGTTCAACTGCTTATCAGCTGAATGACGTCAGGCAGATAACTTAGTCTCTTTGTCTCAGTTTCCTTACCTGTAAAGTAGAGATCTCATAGTACCCACTTCTCAGAATAAACTAATTTTTTATATTTAAAGAACTTACTATACGGTCTGGCACACAGTAAATACTCAATAAATGTCAAATGTTGTCCACACAGGGCAGTGCAATCCACATATCAATAACTCACTTAAATGTTTATGTATATATCTACTATTTTTGAAGTTCTTATTTTGTGTAAGGATAAGGCAAAATCCCTGCTCTTTAAGGTTGTGAGGTCTCGTGGAGTATTGGGGAAGCAAACGGAAAATTTCCAAAGTATGATTCAAAAGGCCCATAGGTGGGTAAGGAAGCGTGAGGAAGCACCCAGAGTTGAACAGGGCTAGAGTGGAGAGAGGGGGAGGGGGAGGGGAACAAGCAAAGGGAGGTGAGAAGTGAGGCTGAGAAAGAAGTAGGTGCTAGACTGAGGGTCTTGAGTCATCCTGCCAAGGATTTTGGACTCTGTCTTCAGTGCAATAGCCTACATTCAAGGAAGCGACCAAATCAAATGTGCATCTTTGAAAGATCACTGCAGGTCCAGTGTGAAGCGGGCTAGACCAAGGCAGAGAAACTACTTAGGAAGTTGTTGCAATAAACTGGTTACAAGGGGACAATGGCATGAATTAAAGTAATGGTACTCGAAATGGAGATAAAGCAGTGAATTTGAAAAATCTTCAGAAGTTAAGAGAGAGAAGATCTGGTGACTAATTGGACGTAGGAGAGGAGTGGAAGATAACCAGTGTTTCTATCGGATGGAAAAAGAGTGCAAAAAAGAATTCAGGAAGAACAAGCCACACCAAGGGTCAAAAGTACCACGAAGACAGTAATGGCACTCGGCAAACTGTCCCTGGATCTCCATTTGGGCAAGAGAATGATGATGGGAGAGCAAAGTCTCTGAGATGATGTAGTGGTATCCCTGCAGGTGTCAGTGGAGGGAGGCTCACCTGGGAGAAGAGAAGGAATCTGAGAGAATGACACATGTTCTCCACAGAAGGAGAATTCCTGGAGACCCAGCAACCAAAGTCAGCCCAAGTAACCTTACTTCCCACCCCATTAGGCAGTCAGCCAATATTTAGAGAACCTAACAGTATGCATTCAGTACTGTACTAGCTGCTGTGGGGAACAAAAGAGAAAAGACATGGTTTCTATCCTTTAAGGAATTCTTAAGCTATTTGAAGAGACAGATCTACTATAGATGAGACTTTATGAAACAATAAAAAAGTTTACATTCAATGCTAAATTGGAGAGTATGAGTTATATGTCTTGCAGGACCAAGAGGCCTCTCAGCCATGTTGGGATGGGGAAAGGCCAGCCCAGGCTGGAGCGTGGCCTAAAGAGGGTTTACGTGGGCAAGTAGCTCCTGGCACAGAGCCAGAACTCGAATTTTTGTTTAATGAATGAACAAGATGGGAGAGTTATTCTTCCATTTCCTTGTGTGGATTCTTCCCTTCTGTTTAAAATTCCATTCGTTGAAGCAGCATTTTTAAGTTATAGGCTTTCTAGAACCTCTGTCCTTACTTCCCTTTGCTTTTTCACATAATTCACCATCCCCCCAACTCACCTCCATGGGCACTGTGTCTGCTGGCAAGAGGCAGAGCTGGACTCTGTCCCCAGTGGTCTGGCTTCTACATGCCTTGTTTGTTCCATTTCACCACAGTGCCTCACACAGGACTGATAACCATCTCCCTATGATGGCTCAATGCAGTCCTACTCAAAGACTGGATGAGAAGACTTCCCAAGCCCTCGGGGGCAGAAAATCATTCTCTCCTCCAGAAAATGTTCCAGGTCAATCTGGCCCCACTAGGTACAGTGTGGCATTGGATAAGACCAACTTTCTACGGGTGAGCATCAGGATGGCTAGAGATGGGACATGTAGCTTGTATTTCAGGAGCTTTAAGCACTTCACAGACATGATCTCATCCACCTACAGCAGACATGAGCTCATTTGTGGACTGCCTCTCTGTTACTGATAACACATAATTATTTGTAATGTGTTTATACTTCAAAGGCAGAGCCGATCGTTAACCAAACTAACACCTACATCTCATCCCAAGCAAGTTTTAAGTATTTATGCAGTTAAGCGCCTTTTAAATCTACCTTTGTCACCTCTGCTAAGTTTTTGATAGATTATAATGAAGAAAGTTATATAGTGAATATTTAAACCTGAAGCTGTTGCCCAGTCTCTGTATTTCTACAAAAATAGTTGGTGGCTTTACAACTATTTTAGAGGTGGGTCAACTGAGATACAAAGGAATTAGGTAAAACTTATATGGGCAAGTGGAGAAATAAGAATAGAATTCATATATACATTTAAAATGTATCTATTTACCTATCTATATAATTTTAGCAGGTACTGTACTAAATCCTTTATAAATATTACCTCAGTTAACTATTACATCAACTCTTTTAGCAAAAAGATTATAGATAGACAGTTTATAAATGAGAAAACTGAGACTCATAAAGGTTGAAACACTTCCCCACAACCACATGCTGATAACAGCATTTAAATCGGGAATTCCAAACTCAACGCTTTCTGATACTGTGTCAATATTCCTGAAGAGAAGGTTCTCATCCTTATACCAACATTGGGTTGTGGAACTCTAATTCTACTAGGCTACTTCCTCCCAATTCTTTTTTTTTTTTTTTTTTTTTGCCACACCGAGCAGCATGTGGGGAGCTTAGTTTCCCAACCAGGAATCGAACCCGTGCCCCCTGCAGTGGAAGCACAGAGTCTTAACCACTGGACCACCAGGGAAGTCTCCTGCCAATTTTTATACTTTAATAATTTAAGGACTTCATATTAGGTTCTTGACTATCTCAGGAAGAGTTCTCTACTCTGGAATGGCTACTGCAAAGATTATGGGCTGCAGTTTGTGGGACTATCGGGGCTCAAGAGCTTTCTAAAATTGCGATTCCTGGCAAGCAAGCTCATTTCCATCTTTATGCAGTTCTGAAATCTGAAACCAACTTACCACGTAAGCTCTCTCTTCCAAAAAGCAATTCAACTCTGGGCATGATGGGACAAGTTTCCACCAAGGACATACATGTGGAGATTTTAAACATGTGTACATCCAGATTTTAAACATGTCGAGGGAAGAGACTTTGCCTATCTGTGTTAAAAGCTATCATGAAACAAGTTTAAAATGTATAAAACCTCGCTTAAGTTTTTTAAAAATATATTTTGCTATGGAAAAGGATCTTTCAGAAAGGTCTTTCTGAAAATATATACAGAAACTATTCAAAACATTTGAGTTCCAATTTTTGCCTGAACTTTGCTAACAAAAACCATTATACGTAAACAGTAAGGCACACAATTTAAACTTACAGCTGGAAAACATTCCTTTGGGGAGGAGAGGAGAAAGATTCTATTATCTTTTAAAGGAATGAAGTGAAGAAGGTGCCTTCTGATGCCCGAGGAATCAACCACAGGAAGGCAACGCTCTCAGTATCCCCCAGCCTCTTGGCGGTTCTTCATTCTAGGCAACGGTAAGCATCCCTGGGAGGACTGACAGCTGTGGAAAATCACTACCACAGCACAAGGAGACTTACTAAGCAAAATCACTCACGGTCATTAGCAGAACGACTGCAACACCTGATGCCATGCTGGCCTGAGGTTTACTCCACGAAAGAGGGAGTATTCAGAAGGAAAGGGATGGAATAAGTTGATTATGCATAAGGGAGAGGAAGATTACCAAGTTACAGAAAGCTGTTGATATTAAAAAAAAATAAAATAAAAAGCTTCTACTAGGGAGCTAAATATTTACTTGAGCAGAACACTTGCTGAAACACTTCCTACGTGAGCGAGGAGCCACTGCCACCTAGAAGCAGGAAATCCAAATTGCAGGACAAATATCCTTTGCAAAAGTCCCGCCAAGAAATACCAGTGCAAAGTGATAAAGAACTAAAAACACTCACAATCACTGTTTCTTTGCCTCATCCCTCAAATGCCCAGATACTGGCTGTTTAATTCACAGGGATCCACGGGTCCATTACAGTCTAGCCTCTCATAGGGAGAATGTTTATTAATTCAAGTAAGAGCCACACTTGCAACATCAACTATCCTTTTGATGATGCTCAGAGATTTCTCACAAGAGGTAACACAAATAAGCTTGTTTTGGAAGCGTGAATGCAGAAGCACAGTTGGCCCAAGAATCTCCTGGGCAAGGCTGCTAACATTTCAGATTCCTGGCACCCTTCTCCAGGTGGTACTTTAAAAGAATCTCCCAGGTGCTTCTGAAGCAGGATGTCTCTGACCCCAATCTGAAAGATACTGTAGAGTAACTGGACCAAACAAGTCAAGTCAGGTCCCTGGACAGTTACTGATTCTTACTCTAGATCTTTCATTAAAAGAGTTCAATGCATCAAAATATAAGAATTTCTTGCAAATGAATAACCCAATAATTTGAAATCCACATAATTGTTGTTTTTTATGATCTTGCCTGCTATGGCCCCAACCAGAAGTAATGCTGAGGTACCCTGGACGCCTCTATTCTGCAAGCATCAGTTGTTTCTGGTACATAGGAAGAATGTCACCAAGAGCCTGGCAAAAATCAGTGCTGTGAAGCTTGTGTTCTTTAAAATAAGGAAGAAGGGGCAGCCAAAGAATCAGAGTCAAAACGCTGGGCAGCTGGCTTGTAAAGCTGCCTGCTGGGAAAATGCATAACTCACAGGCTGGATGGTTGATTTGGGTCTTGATTGAGCCAAGTTTTGCCTCCTTGCCTGGCATGGTTGGCACGTAAAATAACAAAGGTGCCAAAAGGTAGAAACGTGGAACACTTGCACCTGGAAAAAAGCTGTGCGGAAGAGCAGCAAACAATACCTACTGTTTATAGATGGAGATAGCGGAAACAATGACTCTTTGTACGGCCCTAAAAAAACATACGGTCATAAATTAAACTCTAGCTTAACGAGTAGCACAGGTAATACAAAAAGCTCTGTGGTAAGGAATGGGACCCTAATTTGCTAGTTTTCAACGGGATCTACTGTGAGAAACTGAAGTCGTTATTCCAAAGAGCTTACATATTGGAAAAAAAAGCAGAGCTCAGGAAAGAGGAAAGGCAGCATGTCAGTAAGGAGATGAAACCAGCAATGTGTACTCCATGTGCCATGAATAAATTAGGGGTACCAGCCTCAGCAAGAGGAACAGCACAGGGTACAGGATGGTGGAGTCGGAATGAGGTGTGATAGGCAGAAATATCAAGAGATGAGATCAAAGCTGAGGAGGGTAGGACTGGCAGGAAACCTAGTCTCAACCAAACGTTTGTGTTTTAGTCTCGAGCTTGGTTTCCTTTAGTTTGGGTGAGAGGAACACTGACCAGCAGTGTACTGCCCTCATATTCCTTGGCAATTTCACTTGCCCTCTCCTCCCTTTTGAGAAATGACGTG
The DNA here is from genome assembly GCF_002837175.3 of Physeter macrocephalus. Lineage (NCBI taxonomy): Eukaryota > Metazoa > Chordata > Mammalia > Artiodactyla > Physeteridae > Physeter > Physeter macrocephalus. The sequence goes on along the minus strand of NC_041224.1, from coordinate 104,617,055 downwards.
GTTGTCAGAGAATTTAGAAACCATGGCAAAGCTTTTCTCCATGGCAAGGCACTTCTCCATTTTCTCCAGCAGTGGTATCCAGTAGCTTCAGGAGGGGACAATGCGTGTCTCTTGGCCTCTCATCGCATACAGGAAGGCGAAGATTGAGGAAAGCCTCTGAGGCGCCCACAAGAGAAGAGAAAATGCCAAGCTCAACTAAAGGCTGATGGAACAGAGACACTGTGTACGCAATGGCGGTTCTGTCCCCTTAGGTGCAATGATCACCACTATTATTATCAGGAAGAACCTCCTGTGTACTGAGTCCTGCTTGATTACAGTATCAGCTCCATGAGGCTCTGGATCTGAAGTGGCTAAAGCTCCGGGCGCCAAAGGGCAAGGACAACAGCTTGGCTTCCAAATGGTTTGAATTTTTTTCCAGTGCCTCCTTCCCACTCTCAGATTGAATTCAAATTCCAATGTGCAAATGCAGTTTTTACTTTTTGTCCCCTCCATGGAATTTTTGTTTTGGAAAAAATAAACATGTCACTATAAACTAAGTTCTGGATTCAAATTTTTTCTTTTGGCAGGAGTATATGGATAGACGTTCATAAAAGTTTCAGTTTTAAAAAGCTTTTGTGGAAATAAATAACAGTTATAAATACTCTTCTGCAATATGGAAAAAGTCCTCCTATATCCGACCCCCTTCAACTGCCTCATAGTGTCTGAACTACACTACTACCACTAGATATTTACATGTGCAAGGATTAGTATCACATGCCCCCATTTATAAGGGGGCATGTAATATTCAACACAGATATTTTAAAACATGTATACTGGAGAGGGATTTAGCACTGCCAGTCAGAAGTAGCTGCATGAGTTAAAAATGTTCACTTAATAATAAGCACTGCTTCAGTGGAGTGGGCTATATCTACTTCAGTAGTGCCATCCTTACAAGGAAGCATTCCAAGTATGAAGGATGAACAAACATCAAAATGCTCATTCAACTGTGGAGACGTGTTGGGTTCCATTCTCTCCAAACCGCCTCCCACTGAAGTCACTGATACCTTTCACTCAGGTAGTGAGCCAGCTTTGATAAACACCAGGAAACCAGTAGGAGACTCAGTCTCTTCCTATTTGAACCCAACCCATCACTCAGCATCTGGTGAAGGTGACCAGGAAATACCATGTCAAATACTGCCTCTGCCCAACCATCCAAGTTCACGTGACAGAGCCTTCACTTCAGTTCCCTTCCTTATCTGCACTAGACAACTAACCCAGATTAGTGAGGTTTCCCATCAACAATGAGGACTGAGAATAGGTGCTGCAGGGCAGATTACTCAGGAGGGAAAGGGAAAGGGAAAAACCTCATCAGGAGTTACCTCCAATACACAATGGTTGTGTCAACTTGGTGCCATGAGAGAGAATGAACACACTGACAGAAGCTGAAAGAGCAATGCCACACCTCAGAAAGGAAAGTCCTTGCTCACGGTGACCCAAGATAAGTTTGTCAGACCTTATGAAGATAAATGTCTCAAATTAGGACTTCCCTGGTGGGACAGTGGCTAAGAATCTGTCTGCCAATGCAGGGGACACAGGTTCGGTCCCTGGTCTGGGAAGATCCCATATGCTGCGGAGCAACTAAGCCCGTGCACCACAACTACTGAGCCCATGCTCTAGAGCCCACAAGCCACAACTACTGAGCCCACGCGCCAGAACTACTAAAGCCTGTGCGCCTAGAGCCCGTGCTCCACAACAAGAGAAGGCACTGCAACGAGAAGCCCGCGTGCCACAACAAAGAGTAGCCCTGGCTCGCTGCAACTAGAGAAAGCCCGCACGCAGCAACAAAGACCCAACGCAGCCAAAAATAAATAAATAAATAAATTAATTAATTTTAAAAATTGTCTCAAATTAGTCAGTTGCTCTCCAGTGGCATTTGTCCTTATGTTCTAGTGAACAAAATGAAGATGAGCGCCATGTCTGGCTTTCTAGTAAATGTGTACATTTTGGGAAAGAAGCAAGTTCATTCATTACTACGGCAATTCAAAACTTTTCATGGCAGGCTGTAGGGTAAGGGTGAACGTGATACTAATGAAGCCAAGGTCGGTGGTAGCTTTGCCTTGTTTTGTGATGACATCTAGCTACTTTGTCATTACTTAGTCAAACAAGGAAACAGATGTATAAGGCCGATGACTGCAAATTCAGACCTTCCACAATTTCTGAAGGTGAGGTCTGTGGACCACCTGCATAAGAACCAGACAGGAGTTTGTTTGAAAAAAAATAAAAGCAGATTTCTGGCCCTACGCAAGACAAGGCTGGGGATTGAAGGGTATGCTCATTCCAGTTTGAGAACCTCAGCCTTTCTGGGTGAGCTCAGGGCCAAAGCTCACAGGTGCTGGCTAGGATCATCATCTTCAAGGATAAAGCACTCATGACACAATTTACCTGGGGAATCAGGGAGTGACCAAAACCACAGCGCTCATTTTTCAAACTGAAAGGTGATCAGAGGAGGTTCTGGAAACTTCCTCATGAACATCAAAAAGTTCTCCTCTTTCTTGGCTGTATTTTTCACAAAAAAAGTAATTCCCTTTAGCTGTTTACTAAGAGGTTTTGCTGAATGACAACAGTAAGCCTTCTTGTGTTCACTCAGTCTCAGAGCTTGCATTAAATTCTAAAAACTCTCCTCATCTTTAGGTAAAAGAAGTAGAATTGTTTGAACCTAGATGCTACAGCTTACCAGGGTGATGATTCAGATTTCAAGTCTCAAGTGACTGCCCTTGGGTTGGAGGAGGTGGGGTGGAAATCAATTATTCCACCCTCAGGACTCTGAGGCAGCACTGCACCTGAACCGCCCCAAAGAGACGATAATCTATTCTATTTTGAAGTAGAAATACGTTGGGATGTATAGCGAAGAGCTAAAGTAGCGCTTAAGGCAAAAGTCTTTGATGAAAGTGCTCAAATGAGAAATGGATCATTAGGGTCAAGGGTTTTTAAATCCTGTCAACCACTCAATAGCTCAAAAAGAACTGTCTGACAGAGGCTTACAAACAGCTTTCCTGTACTAGTTGTTCTCATCTAAAGGCTTTGCATAAATCTCAGCTGAGTTTAACTGGAATGGAAGAAAAATGACTGGAAAACACACTGACAGAGAAAGCAGCTAAATCCTGGAATGACTGTTTGAAAAACAATTTGCAAGCACTCCCTGAAATAACTTGGATGAAGAAACACAAATTAACTCTCCATAGCATTTTGAATTATTTAAAATCAGCTATTTGCTACACAACAGGAATTTAAGAGCAAACAAGATATTGTTTCCAAATGACTCGTAAAATGTTTCAGTTCAAGTAGTTTGTTCAGGTCACTATTTAAAAACTACTCAATGAACTACTGAAAAGTAGAGAAATAAAGTTGTCAACTTAACTGTCTGTAAATCTTAACTTCTAAAACAATTTTAAACATTTCCTTTACAAAACTCTCCTCATGTAGTGGCTGGCAAATCAGATCCTAGAGTTTTTTTTTTTTTTTTGTAGTATGCGGGCCTCCCTCTGCTGTGGCCTCTCCCGTTCACACTGGGTCAGATCCTAGAGTTTTTTTTTTTTTTTTGTAGTATGCGGGCCTCCCTCTGCTGTGGCCTCTCCCGTTGCGGGGCACAGGCTCCGGACGCGCAGACCCAGCGGCCATGGCCCACGGGCCCAGCCGCTCCGCGGCATGTGGGATCCTCCCGGACCGGGGCACGAACCCGGTTCCCCTGCATCGGCAGGCAGACGCCCAACCACTGCGTCACCAGGGAAGCCCCTAGAGGTTATTTTGTGTAACATTTTAAAGCACGTTGGAGGGAGAGCAAAACCAGATCTCTTGAATCACTATTCCGTTCTTTGTAAACAATAATTTCAGCTGTGAATTACGAATATGCACATCATTTCAAAAGATCACATGAGAGGTCATCAGCATGGCTTAGGTTTTATCCCCAGGTTTTAAAATACCCACAAGGAATAAAAATGATGGATGTAACATGCCTTGGGTTTTTGACTCAAATTCTAACAGAAACGCAATGCATCATTTTAATTCCACGTAAAAGTAACAACTGGAAGAGAGATATTCCCCTAATCACAGGAAGAAAAGTCTTTGTGGTCTAATTAGTAAGTTCAAGAGTTGGTGGAGGAAGAAAAAATACTGCTAATCAAGACCAAAATAGCAGGTATTAGGTCTGAAGAGCAAAGTACTAAGCACTGCAGAGGAGCCCGGGTATGAATAACACCTACTCATAATTCACCTGGGGCCATTTGCCTGCTGTGAACAAGTAAATGACAAATGAGCAGCAGAGCAGTGGTGCCACTTTACACACTGAATAAATTCTCTGTGAAGATTCCCACCACTAAAGGTACAGACTGTCTTTAAATAAAAAGAGGGGACGGTATTGCCTCAAGCAGATAAGTTATCAAGACAGTATTAATAACTCAAATAGTAAGAAGGACAATATAGACGAGAGGAGATCTCAGGGTTAACACTTTTTTCCTTCTCTTTAACTAGGTCCTCGGATCCGGCAACTGACAAATGCATTAATAAACCTGACATGCGTTGCTCTCGACTTCTATGCTATTCCTTTGGATATCTGTTTCCCTTCTCATCTCTTAACTGTTAGAAACAGCAGAGCATGAGGCTCAATGTGGATGCAGAAATGGAAAGAAAACTTCTGGAAAGAAAACCATTTAGCTGCCGAATAGGAAGAACTGGACCGTGGAGCCATGATTTTCAGAATCTGAGCATCCCTAGGATTAGACTCCAACCCTTCGACTTGATGAATTCACATGTGGACCAGCAGGAAATGAGCCCTTTATCCTGCCTACACAAAACAGCAATAGTGGGCTTCCCTGGTGGCGCGGTGGTTGCGCGTCCGCCTGCCGATGCAGGGGAACCGGGTTCGCGCCCCGGTCTGGGAGGATCCCACGTGCCGCGGAGCGGCTGGGCCCGTGAGCCATGGCCGCTGAGCCTGCGCGTTGTGAATTTTATTTTCCATCTACTAAAACGTGAACAAGTATGTGATGGTTGGCATTAAAAAAAAAAAACAAAAAAACAGCAATAGTCCCTGACCCAGTGTGAACAATCTTCCCTTGGGGCTCTCTCGATTCCAGATGGTCATTCTTTCATTCTTCAGATAACTTGGGCTTAGGGGGTAGGGTCTGTGTCCTTCTCCTTCCCGGGACTGTTTCTAGATCACTGCTCTTCCACAAGTTAACTCCTTCTCCTTTAAGCTTCCTGTGCCTGGAGACATCACCCTTTGCTGCCTCCCTTTTTGCTATTTGTTTATTTCTGTGACCTTCCCATCTTCACTGAAATCTCTGGCCCTTTTTCGTTCCCACTCCTGGTGATTATTTCTTGAATTGTGTGCTCCCCCAAATATATGCTGAAGTCCTGACCCCCAGCAACTGTTAATATGACCTGATTTGGAAATAGGGTCTTTACAGATGTAATCAAGTTAAGATGAAGTCATTAGGGTGGGGCTTAATCCAATATGACTGATGTCCTTACAAGAAGGGGAAAACGCCATGTGAAGACGGACACACAGAAAAGGGCCATATAAAGATGGAGGCAGAGATTGGGGGTATGCTGTCACAAACCAAGGAACACCTGGGGCTGCCAGAAACTAGAATGGGCAAGGAGGATCCTCCCACAGAGGCTTCGGAGGGAGCATAGCTCTGTTCACACCTTGATTTCAGACTTCTAGCCTCCAGAACTGTAAGAGAACAAACTTCTGTTGTCTGAAGCCACCTAGTTTATGCTAATTTGTTACAGTAGCCCTAGGAAACTAATGGGCTATATGAATCATCTATCACATATTACAGCTTCTCAGTTATTTTGCTGCTTCTTCATCAGTGATCTTCTATACTGTAGTTCAGCCACCCTCTTTCATGGTCATACACCTGGGGCCTAGTTTCAGCCAAACTGCTCTACTTGGAAACCTCTGATGGACGCACCCCACTATTTAACCATGCAGTCACCTTTCAGCGGGCTTGCTTACTCAATTACTCTCATCACTATTTATACCCCTTAATCCTTTTCACTCACACAGTCTCCTCCTATCTTTAGTTCTTTCCTCATTCAGCTTAAATTCCAAGATTCCATGGCCCAGTCTCCTAAACTCTCTTGCCCTTTTGACATTTACCCCACTCACCCGGCAACACTTTGACCCTGGCAGAATTTAACTATCCACCCCCATGCCTGCGCTGGGCCTGCGGAGGGCTGCTGCACAAGATGACACAATTCAGAAAACTGGTAGCACTGAAAAGTCCTGCTTACCAACCTCATCTGGCCCTGCCTGCTGTGCCCTCACACTGCTCAGCAATCGCACTAGTCTCCTCTAGGCGGCTCGCTCACCAAAACTCTCTGCACAAAACCTACAGGTCTCCTCCCAGCCTTGGCTTCTTCCTCTTCAGTGGAATAGGAGGTCTTCCTTGCTTGAAGGCCAATTCCTCATCTCTGTTCTTAATCCCAGCCCTTTCCACTGTATCAGCAATTTGCACACTAAACCATCCCTTCCCTCTTCTGCATCTCTTTCTTCTCTTTCTCCACTTGTACCTTTCTATCAGCATGGGAACATGCTTAAGTCTTAAACACACTTAAGTCTTTTCTATGACAAAAATCCTTCCATCCTCTGACCCTCTCCAGCCATCACTCTCTCCTTCAGAGATTTCTGCACTGGCTGTCTTTATTTTGTCTTTATTTTCTGCTTGCATTCCACCTCGGCTAAACTGGCTCTGCCCTCGTCACCCCACTGAGCAAGCTCTCACCAAGACTGCCAATGGCCTACATCTAATGGACACATTCCAAACTCACATTACTTTGCCTCCAAGTGACATCCTACCCTACTGACCATACTCCTTCTTGACACTCTTCCCGTGATTTCTGTGGCTTCTAGGACATGGTCAATGCCTATTTTGCCTCTGATCTCTTAGGTTTCTCCTTCTCCTTCTCTGTGCTGTGTTTCTCTTCCTCTACTCATCTTTAAATATCTACATTTTCCAAGCCCTCTTCTCTTCCCTTCTTAATCCATATTTTTTCCACTCTCAAAGCTTGATTTGCTATCCTTAAGCCAATATCTCCTAAATATTATCTCCATTCCAACCTCTCTGATCCATACATCCAGATGCCTATAAAAATTTCCTCTTGGTGCTTTCCAGGCCTTTTGAATTCAATATGCCCCAAATTCAGTTCATAAGCACTATCTGTCCTAACACTTTCCTTCTCGCATATACCCTATTTCACTAAACAACATGTCATCCATAGGCAGCTAAAGCCTGTAACTCTAGAGTTATTCTTGACTCCTCCCACTTTGATCCCTTCACCACCCTATACGTCCCATTACCCACACCTGAAGTCAATTTAATCCCTGTCTATTCATGTCCTTTTTACATATGAAGGACCTATACAGTTTCCACAAGTTCATGTTTTCCCCTGACAATCAGCCCATTTGTGTTCAACTCCCATCTTTGCTACTTTAAAACCTGTGCCCTTGCTTCTTCTCTTTTGCATATGCCAAAGCTGCTCTCAGTTAATTTCCTCACTAACAGTGCCATATGTTAGTCCGCCCCTCCCCGCCTTTTTTTTTTTATGGCTTCAGTCTCTCCTTCTCTACGGCCTCCTTTTTCTCTGCCTAAAACATGCCTGTCTCTCTCATCATGGAAACTCCTTCTTTATAACCCAGACTTTGCTTCAACACCATTTTCTCTTCTTCCTTTTAACTCTCAGCTGCTTCACAGAGCAGTGAACACTCACTGAAGAGGTTCTGGTTCAGGTAACAGTGGAGAAGGTTACAGCAGAATAATCTTCCTGACAATAACAATTATAAATTTTGGAAAAACATTAAAAAGATAACTGTTTGAAGGTACTGGAGAGCAATCTAAAGCCGGAGGGAAAAATATGACTCTTGAAAGAAGGGAAGCCAAGTAGGTGATATGCACATTTAATTAAAATTTCCCCCAAGGGCACTCCCTTGTTTATGGATCTTATAGAGGATTGATGGCAAGAAAAAAAGCTGCTGTGGAGTCAGAGGCCTGAGTTTGGGGTTGTTGGAATGTCAGGAAATTGAAGAGGAGAATGTGGGAAAAGGAGGGAAACACCATATATGAAAACCCCAAATCGGCATAAAAATGCCCCTCAAATTCTGGCCCACTCATCAACTGTACAGGGCAGCACTCCAAGTATCCAATGGAAAGGAACAGCTGGAATGCTTAAAAGGAAGGAAGCTTTAGTAGCTACCTGGTTTTGGAGTGTCAGAATTTGGTGTTCAAGCCTCACTATCTAGACAGGGTTAGGAAATACTTCAGGATTTTCCTTAAAACCCAGATGGGCTACATCCCAAGACTAACGACTGTATCCTAAAACTAAATGCAAAACTAAAATAGACCAAGGCTCCAGAAGATCAAGGAGTTCCACCAGTAATTTAATTGCCTGCTACAACAAAATACAATACTCTTTAGGGAAAGAAAAGTGAAAACAAAATAACTACAAAATATCATCTATAATCTTCAGTATACAATAAAAATTACTAGACATGCAAAGAAATAGGAAAATGTGACTCATAATCAAAAGAAAAACCAGTCATAAGGAGCAGATCCACAGATAACCCATATACTGGCATTAGTAGGCAGGATTTAAAATAACTATTATTTTTAAAAATAAATAAATAAATAAATAAAATAAAATAACTATTATAAATGTTAATGAATTTATCAGAAAAAAATAAGAACAATGGGAGATGAGAATGAGAATATGTAAACCTTAGAAATAAACTACTGAAAATTTTGTAATTAAAAAAATACAATATCTGAAATAAATTCACTGGAGAGAGTTAATGATACTTTTAAATTAAAGAATCAAGAAACAAAAATAAGTCAACAGGAATTATTCAAACTGAAGCACAGAGAGAAATATAGTTGAAAAAAATGAACCGAGTTTTAGTGGCCCATGGAACAACATAAAATGGTTTAATGTATACGTAATTGGAGTCCCAGAGGAGGAATAAGTGTGGCAAAATAAATATTTTAAGAAGTAATGGGGGAACTTCAAGATGGTGGAGGAGTTAGACATGGAGATCACCTTATACCCACAAATAAATCAAAAATACATCTACATATGGAACAACTCCTACAGAACACCTACTGAACGCTGGCAGAAGACCTCAGACTTCCTGAAAGGCAAGAAAATCCCCACGTACATGGGTAGGGCAAAAGAAAAAGGAAAAAATAGAGACAAAAGAATAGGGACAGGACCTGCACCTCTGGGAGGGAGCTGTGAAGCAGGAAAAGTTTCCAAACACTAGGAAGCCCCTTCACTGGTGGAGACAGGGGTTGGGCAGGGCAGAAGTTCAAAGCCATGGAGGACAGCACAGCAATACGGGTGCAGAGGGCAAAGCGGAGAGATTCCCGCACAGAGGATTGGTGCCGACCAGCACTCATCAGCCTGAGAGGCTTGTCTGCTCACCGGCAAGGGCAGGTGGGTGCTGAGAGCTGAGGCTCGGACTTCAGATGTCAGATCCCAGGGAGAGGACTGGGGTTGGCTGCATGAACACAGCCTGAAGGGGCTAGTGTGCCACAGCTAGCTGGGAGGGAGTCCAGGAAAAAGTCTGGACCTACCTAAGAGGCAAGAGACCACGGTTTCAGGGTGCACAAGGAAAGGGGATTCCTTCCCTGTCTGCACACAGAAGGCAGAGCACTGACTAAACGAGCTCCAGAGACAGGTGAGAGCTGTGGCTATCAGCAAGGACACCAGAGATGGGCAAGAAATGCTAAGGCTGCTACTGCAGCCACCAAGAATCCTGTGTGCAAGCTCAGGTCACTATCCACACCTCCCCTCCCAGGAGCCTGTGCAGCCTGCCACCACCAGGGTCCCGTGATGCAGGGACAACTTCCCAGAGAGAATACATGGCGCGCCTCAGGCTGTTGCAACCTCATGTTGGCCTCTACTGTCATCGCAGGCTCACCTCACATTCCAATTATGACTACCGTACCCCTCCGTCTCCCGAGCCTGAATGAGCCAGAGCCCCCTAATCAGCTGCTGCTTTAACCCCCTCCTGTCTGGGCAGGGAACAGATACCTGAGGGCAACCTACATGTAGAGATGGGACCAAAACCAAAGCTGAACCCCAGGAGCTGTGCGAAAAAAGAAGAGAAAGGGAAATTTCTCCATGCAGCCTCAGAAGCAGTGGTTTAAATCCCCACAATCAACTTGATTTACCCTGCATCTGTGTAATACCTGAATAGACAATGAATTGTCCCAAAACTGAGGCGGTGGACATGGGGAGCAACTGCAGACTTAAGATTTGCCATCTGAGACTAACTTTTTTCTGATTTTTATGTTTATCTTAGTATACTTTTTAGTGCTTGTTATCATCGGTGGATTTGTTTATTGGTTTTATTGCTTTCTTCTCTCTTTTTAAAGTTATTATTTATTTTTTATTTTAATACTTTTATTATTTACTTATTTTATTTATTTTTTCTTTCTTTTTTTCTCCATTTTCTTCTAGCCGTCTGGCTAACAAGGTCTTGGTGCCCCGGCCAAGTGTCAGCCCTGAGCCTCTGAGGTGGGAGAGCTGAGCTCAGGACATTGGACTACCAGAGACTTCCCGGCCCCACATAATATCAATCAGCGAGAGCTCTCCCAGACATCTTCGCCTCAACACTAAGACCCAGCTCCACCCAATGGCCAGAAAGCTCCAGTGCTGGATGTCCCATGCCAAACAACTAGCAAGACAGGAACACAAACCCACCCATTAGCAGAGAGGTTGCCTAAAATCATAATAAGCTCAGAGGCACCCCAAAACACACCATCAGATGTGGCCCTGCGACCAGAAAGACAAGATCCAGCCCCACCCACCACACACAGCCACCAGTCCCCTCCACCAGGAAGCCTACACAACCCACTGAACCAACCTTACTCACTGGGGGCAGACACCAAAAACAACGGGAACTATGAACCTGCAGCCTGCGAAAAGGAGACCCCCAAACACAGTACGTTAAGCAAAATGAGAGGACAGAGAAATATGGAGCAGATGAAGAAGCAAGGTAAAAACCCACCAGAACAAACAAATGAAGAGAAAATAGGCAGTGTACCTGAAAAAGAATTCAGACTAATGATAGTAAATATGATCCAAAATCGTGGAGATAGAATGGAGAAAATACAAGAAACATTTAACAAGGACCTAGAAGAACTAAAGAGCAAACAAACAATGATGAACAACACAATAAATGAAATTAAAAATTCTCTAGGGCTTCCCTGGTGGCACAGTGGTTGAGAGTCCACCTGCCAACGTAGGGGACACGGGTTCATGCCCCGGTCCGGGAAGATCCCACATGCCACTGAGCGGCTGGGCCCGTGAGCCATGGCTGCTGAGCCTGCGCGTCCAGAGCCTGTGCTCCGCAACGGGGAGAGGCCACCACAATGAGAGGCCCGCATACCGCAAAAGAAAAAGAAAATTCTCTAGAAGGAATCAATAGCAGAATAACTGAAGCAGAAGAACACATAAGTGACCTGGAAGATAAAATAGTGGAAATAACTACTGCAGAGCAGAATAAAGAAAAAAGAATGAAAAGAATTGATAGTCTCAGAGATGTGTAGGACAACATTAAACACAACAACATTCAAATTATAGGTGTCCCAGAAGAAGAAGAGAAAAACAAAGAGTCTGAGAAAATATTTGAAGAGATTATAGTTCAAAACTTCCCTAACAAGGGAAAGGAAATAGTCAATCAAGTCCAGGAAGCGCAGAGTCGAATACAGAATAAATCCAAGGAGAAACGTGCCAAGACACATATTAATCAAACTATCAAAAATTAAATACAAATAAAAAATATTAAAAGCAGCAAGGGAAAAGCAACAAATAACATACAAGGGAATCCCCATAAAGTTAACAGCCGACCTTTCAGAAGAAACTCTGTAAGCCAGAAGGGTGTAGCAAACACAAGAGAAGGAAAAGACCTACAATAACAAATACAAAACAATTAAGAAAATGGTAACAGGAACATACATATCAATAAGTACCTTAAATGTAAATGGATTAAATGCTCCAACCAAAAGACATAGACTGGCTGAATGGATACAAAAACAAGACCCGTGTATATGCTGTCTACAAGAGACACAATTCAGAGCTAGGGACACATACAGCCTGAAACTGAAGGGATGGAAAATGATATTCCATGCAAGTGGAAAACAAAAGAAAGCTGGAGTAGTAATTCTCCTATCAGACAAAATAAACTTTAAAATAAAGACTATTACAAGAGACAAAGAAGGCCACTACACAATGATCAAGGGATCAATCCAAGAAGAAGATATAACGATTGTAAATATATATGCACCGAACATAGGAGCACCTCAATACATAAGGCAAACGCTAACAGCCATAGAAGGGGAAATCGACAGTAACACAATCATAGTAGGGGACTTTAACACCTCATTTTCACCAATGGACAGGTCATCCAAAATGAAAATAAATAAGGAAACACAGCTTTAAATGACATATTAGAACAGTTGGACTTAATTGATATTTATAGGACATTCCATCCAAAAACAATAGAATACACTTTCTTCTCAAGTGTTCATGGAACATTCTCCATGAAAGATCATATCTTGGGTCACAAATCAAGCCTCGGTAAATTTAAGAAATTGAAATCGTATGAAGTATCTTATCTGACCACAATGCTATGAGACCAGATGTCAATTACAGGGAAAAAAAACTGTAAAAAAAAACCACAAAAACATATGGAGGTTAAACAATACACTACTAAATAACCAAGAGATCACTGAGTAAATCAAAGAGGAAATTAAAAAATACCTAGAAACAATGACAATGAAAACACGATGATCCAAAACCTATGGGATGCAGCAAACGCAGTTCTAAGAGGGAAGTTTATAGCAATACAATCCTACCTCAAGAAACAAGAAACATATACCTAGAAACAAATGACAACGAAAACACGATGATCTAAAACCTATGGGATGCAGCAAAAGCAGTTATAAGAGAGAATTTTATAGCAATACAATCCTACTTCAAGAAACAAGAAACATCTCAAATAAACAACCTAACCAAACACCTAAAGCAATTAGAGAAAGAGGAAAAAACCCCCAAAATTAGCAGAAGGAAAGAAATCATACAGATCAGATCAAAGCTAAATGAAAAAGAAATGAAGGAAATGACAGCAAAGATCAATAAAACTAAAAGCTTGTTCTTTGAGAAGATAAACAAAATTGATTAAACATTAGCCAGACTCATCAAGAAAAAAAGGGAGAAGACTCAAATCATTAGAATTAGAAATGAAAAGGGAGAAGTAACAACTGACACTGGAGAAATACAAACGATCATGAGAAATTACTACAAGCAACTATATGCCAATAAAATGGACAACATGGAAGAAATGGACAAATTCTTAGAAAAGCATTACCTTCCGAGACTGAACCAGGAAGAAAGAGAAAATATAAACAGACCAAACACAAGCACTGAAATTGAAACTGTGATTAAAAATCTTCCAGCAAAGAAAAGCCCAGGACCAGATGGCTTCACAGGCGAATTCTATCAAACATTTAGAGAAGAGCTAACACCTACCCATCTCAAACTCTTCCAAAATATAGCAGAGGGAGGAACACTCCCAAACTCATTTTACGAGCCCACCATCACCATGATACCAAAACCAGACAAAGATGTCACAAAAAAGGAGAAAACTACAGGCCAATATCAATGATGAACATAGATGCAAAAATCCGCAACAAAATACTAGCAAAGAGAATCCAACAGCACATTAAAAGGATCATACAACATGATCAAGTGGGGCTTCCCCCAGGAATACAAGGATTCTTCAATATACACAAATCAATCAATGTGATACACCATATTAACAAACTGAAGGATAAAAACCATATGATAATCTCAATAGA
>NC_041224.1:104554587-104595903 GCF_002837175.3 Physeter macrocephalus | reverse complement strand
GCAGTTCTAAGAGGGAAGTTTATAGCAATACAATCCTACCTCAAGAAACAAGAAACATCTCAAATAAACAACCTAACCTGACACCTAAAGCAACTAGAGAAAGGAGAAGAAGAACACCAACAAAAACCCAAAAAGAGCAGAAGGAAAGAAATCATAAAGATCAGATCAGAAATAAACGAAAAAGAAATGAAGGAAACAATAGCAAAGATTAATAAAACTAAAAGCTTGTTCTTTGAGAAGATAAACAAAATTGATTAAACATTAGCCAGACTCATCAAGAAAAAAAGGGAGAAGACTCAAATCATTAGAATTAGAAATGAAAAGGGAGAAGTAACAACTGACACTGGAGAAATACAAACGATCATGAGAAATTACTACAAGCAACTATATGCCAATAAAATGGACAACATGGAAGAAATGGACAAATTCTTAGAAAAGCATTACCTTCCGAGACTGAACCAGGAAGAAAGAGAAAATATAAACAGACCAAACACAAGCACTGAAATTGAAACTGTGATTAAAAATCTTCCAGCAAAGAAAAGCCCAGGACCAGATGGCTTCACAGGCGAATTCTATCAAACATTTAGAGAAGAGCTAACACCTACCCATCTCAAACTCTTCCAAAATATAGCAGAGGGAGGAACACTCCCAAACTCATTTTACGAGCCCACCATCACCATGATACCAAAACCAGACAAAGATGTCACAAAAAAGGAGAAAACTACAGGCCAATATCAATGATGAACATAGATGCAAAAATCCGCAACAAAATACTAGCAAAGGAAACACTCCCAAACTCATTCTATGAGACCACCATCACCCTGATACCAAAACCAGACAAAGATGTCACAAAGAAAGAAAACTACAGGCCAATATCACTGATGAACATAGAGGCAAAAATCCTCAACAAAATACTAGCAAACAGAATCCAACAGCACAGTAAAAGGATCATACACCATGATCAAGTAGGGTTTAGCCCAGGAGTGCAAGGATTCTTCAATATATGCAAATCAATCAATGTGATACACTATAATAACAAATTGAAGGATAAAAACCATAGGATAATTCAATAGATGCAGTAAAAGCTTTCAACAAAATTCAACACCCATTTATAATCAAACCTGTCCAGAAAGTAGGCATAGAGGGAACTTACCTCAACATAATAAAGGCCATTTATGACAAAACCACAGCCAACATTATTCTCAATGATGAAAAACTGAAATGATTTCCTCTAAGATCAGGAACAAGAAAAGACTGCCCATTCTAAGCACTATTTTTTAAATAAATTTATTTATTTTATTTTTGGCTGCCTTGGGTCCTCGCTGCTGCACGTGGGCTTTCTTTTAGTTGCAGTGAGCAGGAGCTACTCTCGTTGTGGTACATGGGCATCTCATTGTAGTGGCTTCTCTTGTTGTGGAGTATGGGCTCTAGGCACACAGGCTTCGGCAGTTGTGGCACATGGGCTCAGTAGTTGTGGCTTACGTTCTCTAGAGCGCAGGCTTAGTAGTTGTGGTGCACCAGCTTAGTTGCTCCGTGGCATGTGGGATCGTCACAGACCAGGGCTCAAACCCATGTCCTCTGCATTGGCAGGTGGATTCTTAATCACTGCACCACCAGGGAAGCCCCCTCACCACTATTATTCAACATAGTTTTGGAAGTTTTAGAAACAGCAATCAGAGAAGAAAAGAAATAAAAGGAATCCAAATCAGAAAAGAAGAAGTAAAACTGTCACTGTTTGCAGATGACATACTATACATAGAGAATCCTAAAGATGCTACCAGAAAACTACTAGAGCTAATCAATTAATTTGGTAAAGTAGCAGGATACAAAATTAATGCACAGAAATCTCTTGCATTCCTATACACGAATGATGAAAAGTCTGAAAGAGAAACGAAGGAAACACTCCCATGGCTTAGTTGCTCCGTGGCATGTGGGATCGTCACAGACCAGGGCTCAAACCCATGTCCTCTGCATTGGCAGGTGGATTCTTAATCACTGCACCACCAGGGAAGCCCCCTCACCACTATTATTCAACATAGTTTTGGAAGTTTTAGAAACAGCAATCAGAGAAGAAAAGAAATAAAAGGAATCCAAATCAGAAAAGAAGAAGTAAAACTGTCACTGTTTGCAGATGACATACTATACATAGAGAATCCTAAAGATGCTACCAGAAAACTACTAGAGCTAATCAATTAATTTGGTAAAGTAGCAGGATACAAAATTAATGCACAGAAATCTCTTGCATTCCTATACACGAATGAAGAAAAGTAGAACTAGAAAAATAAATTTCACAATTTGTATGGAAACACAAAAGACCCCGAATAGCCAAAGCAATCTTGAGAACGAAAAATGGAGCTGGAGGAATCAGGCTCCCTGACTTCAGATTATACTACAAGGCTACAGTAATACAGACAGTATGGTACTGGCACAAAAACAGAAATATAGACCAATGGAACAGGATAGAAAGCCGAGAGATAAACCCACACACATATGATCACCTTATCTTTGATAAGGGAGGCAAAAATACATAATGGAGAAAAGACAGCCTCTTCAACAAGTGGTGCTGGAAAAACTGGACAGCTACATGCAAAAGAATAATATTAAAACACTTCCTAACACCATATACAAAAATAAACCCAAAATGGATTAAAGACCTAAACGTAAGGCCAAACACTATAAAACTCTTAGAGGAAAACATAGGCATAACACTGTTTGACATAGATCACAGCAAGACCCTTTTTGACCCACCTCCTAGAGAAATGAAAAACGGGACCTAATGAAACTTCAACGCTTTTGCACAGCAAAGGAAACTATAAACAAGACGAAAAGACAACCCTCAGATTGGGAGAAAATATTTGTAAACGAAGCAACTGACAAAGAATTAATCTCCAAAATATACAAGCAGCTCATGCAGCTCAATATCAAAAAAACAAACAACCCAATGCAAAAATGGGCAGAAGACCTCAATAGACATTTCTCCAGAGAAGATATACATATGGCCAATAAACACATGAAAGGATGCTCAACATCATTAATCATTAGAGAAATGCAAATCAAAACTACAATGAGGTATCACCTCACACCAGTCAGAATGGCGTCATCAAAAAATCTACAAACAATAAAGGTTGGTGAGGGTGTGGAGGAAAGTTAACCCTCTTGCACTGTTGGTAGGAATGTAAATTGATACAGCCACTATAGAGAACAGTATGGAGGTTCCTTAAAAAACTAAACACAGCACTACCATATGCCCCAGCAATCCCACTACTGGGCATATACCCTGAGAAAACCATAATTCAGACAGAGTCATGTACCACAATGTTCACTGCAGCTCTATTTACAATAGCCAGGACATGGAAGCAACCTAAGTATCCATCGACCGATAAATGGATAAAGAAGATGTGGCACATATATACAATGGAATATTACTCAGCCATAAAAAGAAATGAAATTGAGTTATCTGTAGTGAGATGTATTGACCTAGACTCTGTCGTACAGAGTGAAGTAAGTCAGAAAGATAAAAACAAGTACCGTATGCTAACACATATATGGAATCTAAGAAAAAAAATGTCATGAAGAGACTAGGGGTAGGACGGGAATAAAACACAGACCTACTAGAGCATGGACTTGAGGATATGGGGAGGGGGAAGGGTAAGCTGTGACGAAGTGAGAGAGTGGCATAGACATATATATACTACCAAACGTAGGGTGGATAGCTAGTGGGAAGCAGCCGCATGGCACAGGGAGATCAGCTAGGTGGTTTGTGACCACCTAGAGGGGTGGGAGGGACGGAGACGCAAGAGGGAAGAGATATGGAAACATATGTATATGTATAACTGATTCACTTTGTTGTAAAGCAGAAACTAACACACAATTGTAAAGCAATTATACTCCAATAAAGATGTTTAAAAAAAAAAAAAGAGTCATGTACCACAATGTTCATTGCAGCTTCATTTACAATAGCCAGGACATGGAAGCAACCTAAGTGTCCGTTGACAGATAAATGGATAAAGAAGATGTGGCACATATACACAATGGACTATTACTCAGCCATAAAAAGAAATGAAATTGAGTTATCTGTAGTGAGATGGATGGATCTAGAGTCTGTCATACAGAGTGAAGTAAGTCAGAAAGAGAAAAACAAACACCGTATGCTAACACATATATATGGAATCTAAAAAAAAGAAAAAAAAAGTTTGATGAACCTAGGGGCAGGACAGGAATAAAGAAGATGCAGACGTAGAGAATGGACTTGAGGACATGGGGAGGGGGAAGCATAAGCTGGGACGAAGTGAGAGAGTGGCATGGACTACCACTACCAAATGTAAAATAGATAGCTAGTGGGAAGCAGCCGCATAGCACAGGGAGATCAGCTCGGTGCTTTGTGACCACCTAGAGGGGTGGGATAGGGATGGTTGGAGGGAAATGCAAGAGGGAGGGGATATGAGGATATATGTATACATATAGCTGATCCACTTTGTTATACAGCAGAAACTAACACAACATTGTAAAGCAATTATACTCCAATAAAGATGTTAAATAAAAAGAAAAAAAAAAGAAGTAACGGGGACTTCCCTGGTGGTGCAGTGGTTACGAATCTGCCTGCCAACCCAGGGGACACAGGTTCGAGCCCTGGTCCAGGAAGATCCCACATGCAGCGGAGCAACTATGCCCATGCACCACAACCACTGAGCCTGCATTCTAGAGCCCAGGAGCCACAACTACTGGCCTGTGTGCCTAGAGCCCACGCTCTGCAACAAGAGAAGCCACCACAATGAGAAGCAAGGAAGAGTAGCCCCTGTTCACTGCAACTAGAGAAAGCCCATGCGAAGCAACGAAAACCCAATGCAGCCAAAAGAAAAAAAGAAAAGGTAACAGCTGTCAAATTTCCAAACTTGTTAAAAAAAGACAAACCCAACCAAGAGATCCATAAAGCTCAGCAACATCTAGGCAGGATAAATAGAAAGAAAACTACCCTCAAATACATCATTCAAACTGCTGACAATCAAAGATAAAGAAAAATTCTTAAAACCTTCCAAAGAAAAAGACTTATTTCATACAGAGAAATGATAAAATGATAGCTCATTTTTCATTAAAAAAAAATAAAAGCAGGTCAAAGACAACATAACACCATCTTTAAAGTGCTGAAAGAAAAAAGTCAAACCAGGATTTTATAACCAGAGAAAATATCCTTCAAAAACAGAGACAAAATAAAGACATTCTCAGTGTAAAAAAAAAAAATGCTGGGTGAGTTTGTCTCTGGCAGATCTTCACTACAAAAAATGCTAAAGGATATTCTTCAGGCTGGAGGAAAATCTACCAGATGGAAATCTGGATCTAAAGGAAAATCTGAAGAGCTCTAAAAATGTTACATACCTGGATATTATTTTTATAAAAACAATTTTTTTTCTTTTCTTAATTTCTTTAAAAGACAGTCGACTCTTTGCAACAAAAATAATAAAGTACTGCACATTATATAACTTGTAGTAATAAAACACATGCCAATAATGCACAAAGGATAAGGATAGTGATGTAATAGTAACTCACGGAAGATTGTGATAAGTTAAGGATTCATACTGTAATCACCAAAGGAGTAGTGAAAAACAATACCAAGAAGTAGAGCTATAAAGCCAATAGAGGAGATAAAATGGGACATTTTAAAAAATATTTGATTTATTCTAAAGAAGGCAGAAAAGGAGAAACTGGGACAAAAACTAGGGGTATACACACACACACAGAACAAATAGCAAGATAGTAGACTAAAAGCCAATAGTATCAACTATTATAATAAATGTAAATGGACTGAACACTCCAATAAAACAGCAGAGATTATAGAATGGAGGGGAATCAACACTTAACTCAATGCTGTTTATAAGGGACATATTTTAAAAATAAAGATATAAACAAGTTGAAAACAAAAAGCTGGAAAAAGATATACCACACAAACAGTAAGCATTAGAAAGCTTATGGCTAGATTAGTATCAGTCAATGTATATTATAAGACCAAGGATAAATAGTTACATTTGATAATGAGAAAAGGACCGATTCATCAGGAAACAAAAATTCTAAACATGTGCACACCTAATAACAGAGTTTTAAAATACATACAACAAAACTGACAGAACTAACGAAAGACGCAGGCAAATCTTCAGTTTTTAACATCTCTCAGTAATTGACAGAATAAGTAGATACAATTTAGTAAGAATATTCATCCTGACATTCATAAAACACTACATTCAACAACTACAGAATGCAGTTTTTTTAAGTACATATGGAACACTCTTCAAGATACACCATATGCTGGGCTGAAAAATAAGTCCCAGTAAATTGCAAAGGATTAAAATCATACAGAGTATGTTCTCTGACCATATTAAAATTAAATTAGAAG
This sequence comes from Physeter macrocephalus, assembly GCF_002837175.3. Taxonomy (NCBI): domain Eukaryota; kingdom Metazoa; phylum Chordata; class Mammalia; order Artiodactyla; family Physeteridae; genus Physeter; species Physeter macrocephalus. The sequence continues at coordinate 104,589,518 of NC_041224.1, read as the reverse complement.
TCAGTAATATAAAAATCTACATCCCACTAATTAATCTTACTTTTTAAAACCATGTGCTTATTGCTTAATCCTTTTTATCTAACTTACTCTCTCTGATTCTTCTTTATATGTCACTTTTAAGGTCACAAATGTCCTGCTGATCCTCAAATCCAGGCCTTTTAATTAATTAATTCAGTACATGGGTAACTTAACTGAATAAAGCAACAGTTCCTGGGGACCTAATGTGTGTCTGACCCTCTGCTGGGGATAATAAATGCTATTGTTTAAATAGCACTTTGGATGTGTCAGGCCCTATGTAAGTACTTTACAATTATAAACCCCTGTTATTAAATATTCATGATAATCCTATGAGATGGGAACAGTTTTAAAGATGAAGAAACTGGGGCAAAGAGAGAGAAGTCATTTGAACCATGGTCACAAAGCTATTAGGCAGTGAAGCCAAAATTACCAGCCCAGAAATTCTAGCTCCATGGCTGTGTTTCTTAACTGCTGTACTATACAGGCATACTTTTTGTTTTTCTTTTTCACTTTATTATGCTTTGCAGATATTGCTTTATTTGCAAATTGAAGGTCAGGGGCCACCCTATGTTGAGCAAATCTATTGGCACCATTTTTCCAACAACATTTGCTCACTTTGCATCTCTGTGTCACATTTTGGTAATTCTCACAATATTTCAAACTTTTTCATTGTTATACTTGTAATGGTGAGCTGTGATCAGTGATCTTTGAGTTACTACTATGACTGGCTGAAGGCTTAGATAATGGTTAGCATTTTTTTTTTAGCAATAAAGGATTTTTAAATTAAGGTATGTACATTGTTATTTTTGGACATAATGATATTACACCCTTAATACACTACATTATAGTGTAAACATAACTTTTAAATGCACTGGGAAACCAAAAAAATTCGTGTGACTCACTTTATTGCTATATTTGCTTTACTGAAGTGGTCTGGACCCAAACCTTCAATATCTGTAAGGTATGCCTGTATAGTCTTTGACTTTAGTGATCACAGAATGGCAGAGAGCAGGAGAAAAGACAAGTAAACCATCCTACTGCAATGCAATGGATGTTTTGATCACCCCCCCGCCGCTCCCCCATTTACAGTGTTTCTGTGCCTTATATCTCAATACTGAGGCACTTAGTAATCTGCCTTATCACCCCTTAATAAACTTACTTTCTAGGAAAAAATATGATAATATTTATACTGTAAAAAATTAGCTATAAAAATTTTAATATTGCTTCATGTGTTGAGAGCATTTGCATTTTAATAGATTCTGTTTGATTTAGGCAAAATACATATTTCTAACTTTGGAATGTCAGGCATTCAGAGGACACATGAAGGAAGGTTGTGGGAGGGGTGTGGAGATCTGCCCAGGTATTCTTAAAATCTAACCACTTGAAGAAATATGGCTTCTTTATAATTAAATAAGTTAGAGTCATAATACTCTTTATTGATGAGCATTATAGAAATTAGTCAGTGATTCGAGTTTGTAATGAATCATCTTCAGGAAGTCATTTAACTTTGTCTCAATTGTTATATCTTTCCTTTTCTGTAAATGAGAATAATATTTGCTCCATAGGGTTGTAAAGATTAAATGAAAGAAAGTATGTAAGCACCATGGTATTACATGGCATACAGCATATGATGCTTGATAACTGTTAAAAAACCAAAAAGATGTGTTAAGTCTCTTTATATTAATGTGTAAGTCTCTTTATAAGACAAGGGAATTTTTTGAAGTTTTACAATAGTTTGGCCTTTCATAAGATCTCAAGTCCATAGAGAATACTACACACTAAAGTAACAATCAGAAGTTCAAAAAAGGGTATACAATTTCAGGCTGAGCCTCTGTCTATAAATTTGCATAGGCTTAGTTTTTTAGGAGTAAACAGTAAATCTTTCTGAGCTGAAGATAATAAAAGCAACAGAAAATAAGGGTTTTTTAGCCAAGAATTCTATCCTAATTTATGTCATTGACATAATGATTTTTGCACAATCGCAAATGTTTCATTCTGGGTCTTGAGAACCTATACAGGTTTTCAGAAACCATAGCAGACTATTTTTCAGTTTTCAAAAGAGGAGGTGAAAACAATAGGAATAAAATTTTCCCTGAAAATGTTCAGTTTGAAAATTAGATATGAAACTGGATTTTTCATTTTGAATAAACCATGATCAGTAAGACACAATGTTCCCTGACAGAGGTAGAACTTTTTTCTGAGATACTAGAGCCCAAAGGCTTTAGATGTGACACTGGCTTTTGAAGGGTACTAGGGTAAGTTGTTTCACTTTATCAATTGCAGTTTCATTATCATTAAAATCAGTGAAACGAACAAACCTCAGTCTGTTGCAACTGATTTTAAACAAAAAGTTCCCATATTTTTCCTCCTTTTTGATGATCTACAATACAATTAAGGAAGGTGGAAGTCAGGACTTGGAAAGGTGTTGGGCTGCAGTAGTTAAGTAAAGGTCATCAGTGAAGATTCCTATGGGATAAGGCTTATGAAATTTTCTCTTTCTGCATGACAATTTGACCTTCAGTTAATGGTCCAGTTTTGTTCTTGGGACAACCTGATAAAACTGATATGTTAATTATGTTACTAGGGAACATTACTTAGTGTGAAAATGATCCCTGATTGATAGCCTGTCTCTGGACTGGAAAGACCACCAGTACCTCATAGAAAGTCCTATATTTGTGATTTCCCCAAGTGTGATGACGCTTGTAGTGGTGGTGGTCCTTCGTGGGCATCTCAAAAGCTATGTCTATGGAGTTGTCACAAGATACACTGGCTCCTGTGGTACATGAGGCTTTTAAGCCATGGTGACTCCCCACCTGCCTGATGTGGACCTTGTCTCTTTGAACTTGAGCTGTCATTTGGGGTGGGGATTCAGAAGGCAGCCCCTGGATGGCTGCAAGGATTCCCGCAGGAGTGCCTGACACTTCCCAGCAGGCAAGCTGTGGTTCCTGTCCTACTGAGCAGACTGGGGTCTATCAGCATCTTATGAGTCTGGATGTGAAGGTGAACCAAAGACGACCCCCTTGTGGACACTGCAGATACATCATAGATGAGATATAATAAGAACCAGAGGAAAAGTAGTAAATTCCTGATTCCTGGGAACACATTTTCCACTTAAAAATGACAGTCAATAAACATTTGCTGCTATTGATAAAATAGAGACGCAACATTTCCCCTCGATGTTTCCTGGTCCCTGGTTTGAACCCTGACTCTTCCCTACAAAACAAAATACCTTTTAACTCCCCAAGCTGTGCTCATTAGAATGGAAAGCTGAATAAGGGTGCTTTCATGAATTAACATCTGCAGTTTCAGGGGCCTTCAGAGAAGGGTGGGCCAAGACCCTCTCACTCCTTGCTTCAATATGACCTCTTTCTCTCAGGGCTCATATACTGAGAATCTCTTTTAAGTACCTTATCTCAACTGTTCTTTCTCTGAGGTCTTTCTTCTCCCTAGAGTTCACCTCAGTTTTATCTCTCTGAGCCTCAACTAGCTTGAAAGACCCTTGACTGGGAATATGCCCAAGGTCACCATTTGGCTCTGTAGCCAGCTGATAAGAGTGACATTTGAGGCCTGTGCCTCATGCCCAGTGCCAGGCTTGGGAATACACACGCCTTCTCACTTCATCGCATGGCTTACATTAGTTTCCAAAAGCCTAAGAATGGCACAGCTGGTTGTGAAATCTGATGGTAGAGAATTAGAAGAAATATCTACTGAAAACGGAGGGGACAGGCCAGAAGAGGTGTGTGCATAGTTGGAGCTGGTTGTAGGAAAGCCTGAAGCCACAGAAAATGGGCTCATCTAGCAGGCTGCTCTCAGGAGCGGTGACAGGAAATTCTGAAGACCTACTCTATCCTTTCCAGGAACTTTACCCTGTTTTCCTGTAAGAAGCCCTCATGGTACATTTTCTTCATACTGTATATAAAAGAGAGACACTCACATAATGGTAGTGGGTGTGCTAACTGTAACAACTGGTATATCCTTTTAGGAAAGTAGTTCAATATTGTTTATCCTTCTGATATCATTAATTCTTCTCCTGGACATTACTCCAGGAAGCAAAAGTAAGCCAACAAAACCACATACACGATTTTTTTTTTTTAATAACCACGAAGGCTACATAGCAATATGGAACTGGCTGAAACATGAAAGAAAAAAAGTGGAATGTCTGAATATCCACTATGAGTACGACTTTGAAAATATATGGGTACATGTGGATAAAGGCCAGAGTGCAAAACAAAAATGAAAACAGTTGTGACAAGGGAACACACTTATAGATGATACATTTTATTTTGTTTAAAAATTCTTCAGTTGTGTTATCTTGTTTTACATTTAAAATGAAAAATTAAAATAAGAACAATCCCTTAGTCAAGCGGGGGTTAGGAAGGATTCGTCTTAACCCTAATGTATTTATGAGTGGTGTAGGTTATAATTTTTACACCTGTGAGATACAAAGAATTCTTAGATTATGATATACAGTTCTCTTTAATTTGTTTTAGGTAATCTGGTCTAGGTAAGAGTAAATCATAATAGCCAGTGGTTAAATAGAGTTTACAATGTGCTAGGTGGTTCACATGTATTAATTCATTTAATCCTAATAACGACCTTATTAGGTAGTTCCTATTAAATCCCCACTAGGCAGAGGAGAAAACTAAGTTCAGAAAGAAGAGGTACCTTGCTCAAGGCCCTGGCTTAGCTAGTGAGTGGTGGAGACAGGATTCAAACTCTTGCCAGTCTGGCTCCAGACCTGTGCCCTAAACCAGTGTCCTGTGACCCACTCAATGGATGACTAGAAAATGGTACCATGGGTTTCTAATTCGGGCCAATGCTCTTTCTACTGCACCAGGCTGCATCTTATCTGGTAGGTGAGAAAGCTAAAAACAAGACTGAGTGACTTGTTCATGGTCACATGATGAGCTAATGGCTGAGAATTAACTTCTAGACTTATAATCTAATGATTTTCCTATTATCCCAGACTGCTGGGAATGAAAAGAAAAAAACCTAGCTAAGAACAAAAGTAAATGAGAAAAGGCCTCAGGGAAATCAAGCCTAAGACCTTTAAAAAGATAAAAATCTTCCTTGCCTCTTTGCTCTGGCATTTGTTTGAATGTGACCCTGTCCTACATGCCACTGACATACGTCTGTGCTTGTGGATCAGTGACCTACACGGGAGGGAGAAGGGTGAGGGAGAAGAGAGGGCTTCTGGGAGACGCAGCCATCACGGTGCACATCTGCTGTGCTAGGATTTGCCCAGACTCTGCATGTGTGCCTGTGTTGTATATGTTCACATAGAGAAATGACATATCAATCAGGTGGGCTCACTGGAAAATGTAACCCATCTTCTGATTTAAAATTTAAAAAGATTCTGTAAGAAAAACTGAGCGTGGAGGGGTGATGGTTAATTGTGCGCCAACTTGGCTAGACTACAGTACTCAGTTATTTAATCAAACACCAATCTAGGTTTTGATGCGAAGGCATTTTGTAGATGTAATTAACATCTGCAATTAGTTGACTTTAAAGGGGATTACCCTTGATAATGTGGGTGGGCCTCCCCCAATCAGTTGAAAGCCTTAAGAATAAAGATTGAGGTTTCTTGGAGGAGAAAAAAAATCTGCCTTAAGACAGCATTAACTCCTGAGTTTCCAGTTGATCTGAACCTACTGATTTCAGAACTTGCCAGCCTCCCTAATTGCATGATCCAGTTCCTTAAAATAAATCCATATCCACCCATCCATCCATCCACCCATCCATCCACCCATCCATCTACCCACCCACCCATCCATCCATCCATCCATCCATCCACCCACCTATCTAGAAAAAGGGAGAGATCCTATTGGTTCTGTTTCTCTGGAAAACGCTGACTGATATAAAGGTCTTTCCAGGACTACAAAGTACTGTGAGAATACTGGGCACACAGATCCACCTGACATACAGTTCATGAAAAGCAGAAAGCAACTGAAAATGCAGGAAGCAAAGTTTGGCTGAGGAGAGATGATGTTACATGCCACCCTGCAGGTGGGGATCAGAGCAAACATTCCTCTCTGCCTCCAGGTTACAGCAGGCAATTACAACAAGCTCAGCACAGTCACAGCTGAAAGTGATGACCTTGCTGTGAAACACAAGTCCAAGGACCTATGAGTCCCTGTAGCAATAAAACGAGAGCTGGGAGTACAGAACACGCACTCAGATTTCTAGGAATTAACAACAAGGAAGGTGCTCTGGAGGTAGTAAAAGAACCTCCTCCATGAAGACTGACAATGACCTCAAGGCATCCCCCGTGTCCTGCTGAACACTGAAAGACAGTGTTCTGATCTGCTTCCCATTTTAAAAATAAATGTGTCCTTTCAGATTTCTTCCTTACCATCCTTATCACCCTCACCACCATATCCCAGCAGTCCCATCCTCTAGACGACTTTGGGGTGCCAAACGGGAAGGTGCAAAGAACCTCCTCCATGAAGACTGACAATGACCTCAAGGCATCCCCCGTGTCCTGCTGAACACTGAAAGACAGTGTTCTGATCTGCTTCCCATTTTAAAAATAAATGTGTCCTTTCAGATTTCTTCCTTACCATCCTTATCACCCTCACCACCATATCCCAGCAGTCCCATCCTCTAGACGACTTTGGGGTGCCAAACGGGAAGGTGCAGGGCAGACAGTCAACCTCACCTTCGCTTCTGAAGTGGGTTCCAAGAAGCACAGGCGATTCCCAAGTCCCTCAGCTGCCAGGCAGAACTTCCTCTGCTCCTTGTGAACGTTGGCGATGCACTGGAGGACCACTTCATCTTCCTGCCAGGGGAACAGAGACCCATGTGAGCAGTGAGGGGGCTACATCCCCACGCAGAGCCAAGCCCCCAAGGCACCTCGCTGTGCCTTTATCAGGTACGCTGAGGGGCACATGCCTTTAAATATTAGATAAAGGAGACTTCGTTCTTCACATGGCACAACCGAGCTCCTCCCTTGAGTTAGGACTCTCCTCAAATCTGGGGTGGGGTCAGAGAGAGCAAGTACATGGAACAGAGGTACTACTTAAATACACAGCGTGAGCCTCACCTGTGAAATGTACAAACTGCCCACCATCCAAGCGAGCAGTGGGTTTCAACACTGGAGTGAAAGTGAAAGTACACCTAGGCAATCTCTCCAAATAAACAATAAAACAATGAGGTGAGATTGAGGGAGACAGAGACAACAGCAGAGATCTGAGGGAGGTGAGATCTGTGGAGGGAAAGTCCATTTGATGTCAGGGAGAGAAGAGACATGTTTTGTCGGGGGGAGGGGGTGCATGCAGTGATAACGCACCTGCCGGAAATCTCTCCAAATAAACAATAAAACAATGAGGTGAGATTGAGGGAGACAGAGACAACAGCAGAGATCTGAGGGAGGTGAGATCTGTGGAGGGAAAGTCCATTTGATGCCAGGGAGAGAAGAGACATGTTTTGTCGCGGGGGGAGGGGGTGCATGCAGTGATAACGCATCTGCTGGAAGGTGAGAGAGGAGGCTGTGGACAGAGGCAGCAGATGGGTGTCAGACATATGGGAAAGGAAGACAGAAAGAAACCTGGAGGAGCCAGACTGGAAGGAGATGCTGAAGGCCGAGTGGGGGAGCCACTCTGGATTCCCAAGGAGGGGACCTTTCTCCTAGGCATCAGTCTCAAAAGCAGCCCTCCTCCAATTGCAGACACCTTGTTTGAATGGCATTCCTCTGGTTGATGGTCCAGAAATGAGGCTGACCTCCATTTACACTAATATGCTCCGCCCGTGCTCAACCCTGCCTGAGGCGGAGAGGAAAACCTTCTCCTTACCAGCCCCTCCCTCCTTACTCCTCCCACCTGTCAGTCCACACTCTCTCTCTCCACTACCGCCTGACTTTGGGTTACAAACATCAAAAAGATTTCCAGGCGTGGTGAAGTTAAAGGAGTAACCAGGGGAGCACCAGGTGGAGCTTTCTCCTTAGCAATGGCTCTCCTGTTCCCCATCTCACTCCCATGTCCCTGGTGTTAGTGTCTGTCCTGGAGTATTGGAAAGGCATACTAAATAGGCATGGTTTTTCTTCACCTGTGTCTACAGCATATGTGGTCATGTGGAAAAATGAAATCCTCTACTTGGTGGGAACATGAAGAGAGTCAATAGAACCAACCCCCAGAAAGATGGCTGTAGGTGCCCAGGGATTGGCTAGGGGCAGCAGGGAAATTCGAGAAGCCACAAGCCACAGACATATGAGATGAAGACTGAGGGAATAAAAAAAAAAAGCTCCACACTTTCACTAGCACTGAAATGTCACTGTTCATCACTAAATTGAGTCAGTAATAAATTCAAGCCTCTGCATCTAATGAAGCCAGAATTCAGGCTTCGTTTGAATTCAGACAGAAGAAAACTCCAGAATACCACTATTCTCAAAATGTGGGCTCAGGGAAATCTCTGACAAGGATGAAGTTTTTCCCCGGGGGGAGTCTCCCCCAGATCCCACAGCAACCAGCGGTGATACCATCCTCCCTAAGGGGTATAGGCCGTGGGGGGGTACTCTGAGTTGATGGAAGAGTGCTACGAAACAGTGGCCGTGGGCGTTAAATGGTCTGTACTGCAAGAGGCAATCCTTATAACACATAATTTACCTGTCCAAAATGTCAAGAGGACCCCTGTTGAGAAATATCTAAATATCTCCCACCTACGCACCACTCCCCAGTGAAAACAGGAAAATCTGGAAATCACAGGAGTGGTTCTATGGGCCAGATTTTTCACGAACTAGTGAAAGTCGACAGGGTTTTCTTTTCAATATGTGTCTTAGAGAATCTCTTTCCATGATCTCCTTTCCCATGCTCTTTGCACCCCAAAGTGCCCAATCCACCTTGCACTAGCTGCCTTGGGATCTTTGTCTTCTGAAATTGACCTGTGCTATAATTCACATCCTCACAACCTAGGCTGCCAATCAACTGATGAAATAAAAGAACTGCCCTGGGGACTTCCCTGGTGGCGCAGGGGTTAAGAATCCACCTGCCAATGCAGGGGACACGGGTTCGAGCCCTGGTCTGGGAAGATCCCCCATGCCGCGGAGCAACTAAGCCCGCGAGCCACAACTACTGAGTCCGCGAACCACAATTACTGCAGCCCGCGTGCCTAGAGCCTGTGCTCCACCACAGAGAGAAGCCACCGCATCGAAGAGTAGCCCCCGCTCGCCGCAACCAGAGAAAGCCCGCACACAGCAACGAAGACCCAACGCAGCCCAAAAATAAATAAATAAATTTATTGAAAAATAAAAAATAAAAAAATAATTGCCCTGGCTCAGCAACCACTTCCTAAAGAGCACCCATGTACAGGTGCTGTCCAAGTCAGCATTCTGGGGGGACACAGGTGGCATGGGACTCTGGGTCAAACTCACCCTTCTCCAAACACTTTCGCTTTTTTCCACATGCTGTCTGGAACCATATGCTCCATGCTGACCTGGCTCCAGACACCACCTGGCGTGGCAGCCCGTACCTGCCTTCGCTCCAGAAAGCAGCTATTATCTCCACAAACCTTCAATAGACAGACATATGGATCCTTGGAGTGCTTGACCCAGAAATCTTTGCACCATTTGGAATCATAAGATGAGTTAATTTAACCCATCTCATAAATTCTCTCACTCCCTAGTGAAACACAGAACGCAAGCCCCCCACCACCCCCAGTTACCAGCCCTATCTAGTTTACTGATCCCTATACTGATGTATACTTTCTCCCCTCTTGTTATCTCACTTCCTTTCTCCCTTTGCTTTAAAGCAAACCTGGGAATTTCCAGATAATTCCATTTCCAAGGAAGCCCCTTTAATTGAAGGTTGGAAATTCTTCCACATTTGTTATCTCCTCTCCCCAGAAGCTCACACTCTCCTCACATCCCCCAATGCCAACTCAGATCATTCCTCTTCTACTCAGGTGCAAACACTCTTCTAGTTTGAGACACATGATAGCCAATCTCCACATCTTCTCTGGCAATCTATCAACAGACTAGTTACTTCTCCCACCATTTATCTGACTCTTAATGACAATCAGGAAATTTGATAAACATTTTTGTGTGATTTCAACACACATGTACTGACTACCTTCCAAGGGCAAAGAATTCTTGCAGGGTACCGTGGAGTACACCAGGTTTTGTAAGAGGAGATCTGTTAATACTGTCATGATGGAGCTGACAGCTGAAAGCCCAGCCCACAGCCTTTCTCCACTCCGCTTCAGCCATCATCTCAAGTAACTTCAAGATTCATGTGGACAATCTATTCAAGAAGAACACCTAGACTTAATGACTGCCGCTCTGTTTTAGTAACACACTCTAATGAACATTCCCTGTCACAACCCAGAATGATTCCAATTCTAAAATCCAAAACTAGACTATCTCACTCTATAGATGCAATCTTCTCGCTTGATTACGTTCTCATTCTCTTTCACTATTCTTGCTTTCCCCTTCATCGAGACATCCAGTTCCAAGAGGGCACTGCCATCTCCATTACTTCCACCACCCCAGCAAGGAAAATGATTGATTTTTTTAATAGAGAAAACAACACAACTTTGAAGTTTTGTTCTACTATAAATTTATGGGGTTTTTTTTTGGTAATGCACTCTCAGCTTGTTTGAATCTTTATTCACTGGAACAAGACCATAAAATTTGTCCTTTTTTGTAGGACTTAACAGCAGATCCAACACAGTCAATATCAAACAATAATACCTTCCATCTGTAAGAGGGCACAATAATCAGTAATGGTAAGACCTTTCAGACCCAGCCTCTGTCGTTAAGGGTGAGGGGTATGAATCCCCTAGGTCCCCAGGAAATAATCTCTGTAAGATCACATAAAGGTCTCTGGCTTTCTACCAAATAAGTCAAAAGGTCTCTGCCTGGCTTTTTTATTTTTTAAAATTATTTATTTTATTTATTTATTTTTGGCTGCCTTGGGTCTTTGCTGCTGCACGCAGGCTTTCTCTAGTTGCAGTGAGCAGGGGCTACTCTTCGTTGCGGTGCGTGGGCTTCTCGTTGCGGTGGCTTCTCTTGTTGCAGAGCACGGGCTCTAGGGACACGGGCTTCAGTAGTTGTGGCTCATAGGCTCTGGAGCGCAGGCTCAGTAGTTGTGGCACATGGGCTTAGTTGCTCCGCGGCATGTGAGGTCTTCCCGGACCAGGGCTCGAACCCGTGTCCCCTGCATTGGCAGGTGGATTCTTAACCACTGCGCCACCAGGGAAGCCCTCTGTCTGGCTTTTAAAGCATCCCTCCCCACCACTGTTGAGTTCTCCCCTCCACCTCTAACCTTATCTCTCCTCCATTCCTATTGCCTACTGTCTCCCAAATAAGTCTTGCTCAGCCTCCATGAAATGCTCCTTCTTGAAATCCCTCCATTCTTTCATTTGACTGTGTATTCTCCTAGTTCTCCTACCTTTCCAATGGATCCTTCCCATGTTCCCTTTCTCCAGCCACCCCTAAATATAGGGATCACCCAAGGATAGGTCTTTGTCATTTTCCCTTAGCAATCCCATCCATTCTTCAGGCTTCCAGTTTTACTCTGAGAAGTCATTATGCCACCTGTACCTCCAACCTGAAGGCATCCCAAGGTCCCAAACCTCCATCTATTCCTAGGTTGATCCACGGACTTATCAACACCTCAAAGCAATATGTCCCAATGCATCAAAAGGCTTCCTTTTCCATCTACTCTTATTTTATGTTTCCTGTGTTTGTTCATGACACATCCAACCCCTCTGCAACCCAGGCTCAGCATCATCACCCCCTATCTATCTATGAGCCTCCTCTCCCTCCTGTCCTACAGCAAATGGGCCAGAGGAAGGAGAGACTGGAGCTCTAGAGCCCAGGATAAGGCTATAACAACACCCAGAACATTCTTCCTCTGGTCTGTTCCTGGAGGCATAGCTCCGACCTTATCATTTTCCTGCTGAAAATCCACTATGACTGTCTACACTATCCATAAAACAAATATAAATTTCTTGAACTAGCATATGAGGACCTTCACCTTCCAACTTATCTTCCCAAGTTCTTCCCTACAGATGTCCTTGGCCTTCTTTACCTCCATGCCCTTACTCATGCTGTCTCTAATTCTAAAGCTGCCATGATTTGCCCTATTTTTCCAAGGTCATAGATTCCCTAGCCTCCCAAGCTTGGCTCAAATACCACATTCTTTATGAAGCCCAGGTCATCTCACCCCCCCTGCCGAACTTCCATAGCAATTATCACCCTACTCTTGCATTATGATTATTCATATGCATGTCTTATCCCCAGCTACATTTTATATTTGGAAATGGCTCACGTTTGCTAATCTCTGATTGTGTAACAGGCACTGTGCTTTATGCACAATAACCCATTTAAGCTTCACATCAACATTAGGATGTAGGTACTATTGTAATCTCTATTTGACAAATGAGAAGACCCTGTGCAGAGCAGTTAAGTAACTTGCCTAAGGTCTCATGGTGGCAAGGGGTAGAGCCTGGTATCCAGTCCAGGCTCTATATCCATGGTCTCTCTCAGCTCCTCTCGGTTGACTTTGTACCCCTTGAAGGCAGGATCCCCATCTGGTTCAAGTTTACACCTATCAGGATACTCACAAGCATGGCACCTTATACACATTATACACCCAGTTATCATTTATTGAATGGGCGTGTTTTCACCTTGTAACCCCAGTTATTTACAAACTCTGCTAGAGCAGAAAACTGCTTCCCCATCCAAGCTGGGAACATAATGTGTTTGGTAAAATCATGTTGACTGATTGGGATATGGAATCCGATTAAAAGAAGAGATTTCTCTACTCTCATGTAACAATAGAAGCAGGGTCACTGCTTCACTGGTGAGTCAGAACTGAGTAATCTCATCAAAAGAGAACAGCCGTTGACATAACAAAGTAATAGGGAAAAAGCAATGATGAGGCTTTGGAGTCCATTTCAAAATTTTTTAGTTTCTGTTGCTTAGTTATTATTATTACTGATAATAATAACCATTCACTCTATACCAGACACTCTGCTGAAATTTCCCCCCAGATTATTTAACACTCACATCAACACAACCATTCTAAGAATGAGGAAACCAAAGCTCTAAGGAATTAGCCAAATTTTAATGAATGACCATTTAATGAACAGCCATTATGTGCCACCATGTTCCAAAATCTCAGTTTAATCCTTACAATCACCCTCGGATAGGTACTAATATTCTCTCTATTTGTGTATAAAGCGGTTGAGGCATAGAGAGGTTAATTAAAAACACTGCATAGCATGGAAGTGACAGATTCTGACCTTGAACCTAGGATTTCATGAATCAGGAGCCTGTCCTCTTGACCATGGTGCCAAATTGGCTCTCGATTCCAAGAGACTGACCTTAGCAATAGGTCTGAAACTTGTCTTCCAGACTCTAAGGCCCATGCTGATGGTGTCCATAAAAATAGATATATCCCAGCCCTCTCACGTGGCCATACAACTTTAAAAAGTAACCACATCACAGAGCACAATGCCAGAGAGAACAGCCGGAGAACTGAAGAACAAATAAAACCAAATCTCCCTTTGTCCCATGACTATAACAATGGAAGGAGTGAACATCATCCCCAAACTTGTAGCAGAGGGGAGAAAAAGATTAAAATCTAAGGTATATCATATGTCAGCATCCCTCCAAGCTATGTGATTCACGAGCACCAGCTATTCCTGTCATAGCTTGAGCCTGTGGTGGTGTTGAGTGATTGTCCCTGAACAAGAATATACAGTCTTCAGCTCTCCTTGCTGAGATTTCATATTATCACACGTCGCCTCTGACAAAGTAAGTTCTTTCTGTACTCTGCTAGCTAAAGAACTTTGAACTTGAAAATGAATGGAGTTTGCCTATTCTATCCCTACTGATCCTTTCTTACCCCCTGGATCCCAGCCCAAGGACTGGAGTGTCCGTTTTCCCCATCTCGGAGTTGACGGCCAGAGACACCTTGGCTCTCCCTCTTCTCTCTGGGTCATTCGCAAAGGACTCTTTGGGACAAAACAAAATGGCTGACAGCCCTATTTAAGGTAGATCATTAGGCAGCTGATGACAGCCCTATAGTTAGCTGTGCACACCGCTGGTACAGAGAAGCACGGGAGCACGTGGGACAGAGTGCAGTCCAGCAGATTTCATGGTCCACGTTTAAGTGCAGATATGACTGCAGAGGACAATCCATAACCATTTATTGCTTTAAAAAGGAATATGTGGCCTAGCCACTCATCTTGAACATCAGGCACTATTTTGGGAACTGATACAGTTAGAGCTACCTGCTAAATATATACAGACATGGGTAACAGAGCTCATTCTAAGGCTTTACCCCAAAGCATCTCTTAAATGAAAAATAAGTGGGCTATCGGAACGACTAGACCATCCACAGATTATTTCACAAGGATTAATGGCACTGGCGGGCTACTGTATATTCTAAGTTATCAATCATTTTAACTATTTGCTTCCTTAGCTTCGAAGCTCCTTAGGAACAGGAGCCTCTCATTTCCCTGTGAATCCTCAGTGCCTGGCACTGAGTAGAAAAGCACAAATATTTGTGAATTTAATGAAAGAATCATATATTTTGAAAACAACTAATAATACTAACAAAATATTTATGTATAAAAATTGCATCATAAAGAGACTTCTGTATTTTCTTACTTGCAGAGTCTAGAATGCCAACATGGAAATAGCTGGGATATATAAAAGGCTCTATGATACCCTGTTCACTTCCACAATGGCCCTATGAGACCTACAAATATTCTTAATCCCATTTAAACAATTATGAAGCTAAAGGTGATGACTGAGGGAGGAGATTAACTAGCCTGATGTCCAGCTCTAGAGGCTGACATTATGTTGTGTCTCTAAGGATAACATTTCTAGGGGTTTGCTGTTGCTATTGTCTATTTTGGTTTTAGTATGATTACACCTTTGGAACTCGTTTTTCCAATCTGTCAAATATTAGGAATGGCTCCTATCTCTGGTTCCTTACTACTCATTGGTTGCTGCGAAATGCAATAAAATGGAAATGACAGGATCCCAAGAGACAAAGATGATATAGTTTATCATTCCTCCCTTTTTATTTTATTTTTATTTTTTTTTGCGGTACGCGGGCCTCTCACTGCTGTGGCCTCTCCCGTTGCGGAGCACAAGCTCCGGACGCGCAGGCTCAGCGGCCATGGCTCACGGGCCCAGCCGCTCCGCGGCATGTGGGATCTTCCCGGACCGGGGCAGGACCCCGTGTCCCCTGCATCGGCAGGCGGACCCGCAACCACTGTGCCACCAGGGAAGCCCCATTCCTCCCTTTTAAAAATACTTTCATCATCTGGCTCATAGGATAGACTTTCTCTTGCTTTTTGCTCCCTATTCACTAGCAGCTCCTTCTCAGGCTCCTTGGCTGGCCTAGCCTGTGTAATGCTGGAGTAGTGCTCCCAGACTATTCCTCAGAGTTCTTTTCTTTATCTGCACTCCTCTCCCTGGTCATCTCATTTGGTTTCATGGCTTTAAAAACCATATGTAGGGCTTCCCTGGTGGCACAGTGGTTGAGAGCCCGCCTGCCGACGCAGGGGACACGGGTTCGTGTCCCGGTCCGGGAAGATCCCACATGCCACGGAGGGGCTGGGCCTTTGAGCCATGGCCGCTGAGCCTGCGCGTCCGGAGCCTGTGCTCCGCAATGGGAGAGGCCGCAGCAGTGAGACGCCCGCGTACTGGAAAAAAAAAAAAAAAAAAAAAACATATGTAGTCATTAATATTAATGACTCTCAAATTTGTATCACCAGCTTAAACTTCTCCTCTGAGCTCCAGACTTGTATCTCCAATTGCTTAATATGCCCAACTCCTAATCATCTCCCCTGTACGTTCCTCCTGTGATCTATCTCAGGACATGGCAACTCCATTCTTTAGATGCTCAGGCAAAAGAAAAATCTTCAAGTCATACTGATTCCTCTTTTTTCTCACCTCACTTTCACACCAGCAACAAATCCCACCCATTCTACCTTCAAAATACATCTGATTGGACCATCTTGCATCCTCTTCACCACCACCACCTGGTCATGCCATCGCCTCTTGTCACCATTACGGCAATCACCTCTGAACTTATTCCCCACTCGTATCTCTTTCGACACAGGAGGCAGAGGAAGGCTTTTAACTGAGATCATGTCTCTCCACTACTCAAAACTCACCAGTGGCTTTCTGTCTCACTCAGGAAAAACGCAAAATTCTCACTGTGGCCTACGAGGTCCTAAAAATGTGCCCACCTGCCTGTGATCCCTCTTCTATCACTCTTTTGCCTGCTTAGTTTCAGCTGTACTGGCCTCCTTCTAGGAGCTCAAATGTTTGAAGCATGCTCCTCCCCGCAACCCTTTGCACTGGCTGTTCTCTTTGCCCAGAATGTTCTTCTCCAGATCCCTGCAGGGCTCCTTTCCTCACTTCTTTTAGGTGTCTGCTCAGAGAGGCCTTCCCAGGTTACCCCATATAAAATTACAACCCCATTCCCACTCTGCACTCCCCACTTTGCTTAATCTGCCTTCTTTCTGCACTAGCACTTACTGCCTAAGAACATGTGCTTGTTTGTTTCTTATCTCTTTCCTCCTTCATTAGAATGTAATCTCCATGAATACTGTTTTGCTCATCACTGTATCTCCAATGGCCAAAACAGTGCCTGGTACAGGTAGGCACTCAGCCACCAAATAAAAGACTAGTGGTTTTATTTCCTATTAAATACAGTGCCCTCCAAAACTGATGAATTCATTACACCCTTTTATTCCTTTACAGGAAGCGTCCAAACATTCCTCAGTTTCAGCTGGAATTGCTTATGTTAAGGGCTGACAAACAAAAGAAGCAACCAGCCTACAACCCTCTGGTCATCTCATTTGGTTTCACGGCTTTAAAAACCATATGTAGTCATTAATATTAATGACTCTCAAATTTGTATCACCTCCCCCCAACCTCTGCTCCAGCAACCCAAAGAAGTGTCCTGTTTCCTCTTTATAACTTTTCCCATTGCCGAGAAGGCTGAATTTGAAGTCTGATGATAAAATTGACTCAGCCTCCCGCACGGCTTGGTCCCTTTGGAACTTGCAGAGAAGAAGGCAAAGAGGAAAGCCTTCCCTGAATTTATTAGGGAGATCCGCAGGCACTAGGGTTTCCATAGGCAATTAAGTCCCTCTCAGACAGAACATGCTGCTATGCGACATGGAAGAATGCAGTGACCTATGACATCTTCTCCTAGAAATAATGGTCAATTTATTTAAATTTTCGATTCTCACAGGACAGAAAAATAATGATCTAGTTGGTACCAAGGGAATTTCAGGCCCCACAGGAAGGTTTTTGCTTTGTTTTGTTTTAATAAAATTATTTGTAACTTGATATTTTGAATCCTTCTCCCCTACACCAGTGACCACACCTGGGAGCGTACCCACACCCCTTTGCTTTCTTTCTTCTTTAGGCACATCAGCCGGGATGAAGAGTGAGTGGGAAAAAGCTAGAACACTAAAACAAATCATGACGTTAGATGTCTTACCTAAGAGGGAGCAAGGGTCGATAATAGTTGTGGCAGGGAAGTCTCTGGATCTAACATTGCTCTGAACCTAATTTTTAAAAGGTGGGAATGTAAACTGATGCAGCCACTATGGAGAACAGTATGGAGGTTCCTTAAAAAACTAAAAATAGAGCTACTGTATGATCCTTCAATCCTACTGCTGGGCATATATCCAGAGAAAACCATAATTCAAAAAGAGACATGCACCCCAATGTTCATAGCAGCACTATAGCTAAGACATGGAAGCAACCTAAGTGTCCATCAACAGAGGAATGGATAAAGAAGATGTGATACATATATACAGTGGAATATTACTCAGCCATAAAAAAGAATGAAATAATGCCACTGGAAGCAACAGGATGGACTTAGAGACTTTCACACTAAGTGAAGTAAGTCAGACAAAGACAAATATCATACGATATCACTTATACGTGGAGTCTAAAAAAATGATACAAATGAACTTATTTACAAAGCAGAAACAGATTCACAGACTTAGAAAACAAACTTATGGTTACCAAAGTGAAAAGGGAGTCGGGAGGGATAAATTAGAAGTTTGGGATTAACATATACACACTACTATATATAAAATAAACAACAAGGACCTACTGTATAGCACAGGGAACTCTATGCAATATTCTGTAATAACCTATATGAGAAAAGAATCTGAAAAAGAATAGATACATGTATAGGTATAAATGAATCACTTTGCTGTACACCTGAAACTAACACAGTATTGTAAGTCAACTCTACTCCAATATAAAATTAAAAATTTTTTTAATTTCGAAAAGAAAAAGGGGGTTTGACCAGCACACTTCAACTTCCCATGTTTGTATTATAACAGCTGATGAGTTTGCACACCTTCTCCATCTTGATACACCCTGAGCACCGTAACCCCAGAAAGACACAGAGCATCCAGTTCTGATTCTACCAACAGCACTACTGAGAGACCTTGATGAATTGTGCAACGATACCTGCGTGTTTGTTATCAGAGCTATCCTTTATTTTAAGTCAATTTCCTTTGCTTTGGTCATTGGTTCTGGGATCTGTGGCTTCTGACTTGAGGCATAATAATGCCTTCCCTAGGCCATGCAATTCACCCTTGACAGTCAACCCATTTTAAGTCAAATCTTCTAACAATCCCCTACGCTCAGGGGAGTGGGTCACAGTACCATCTGTTTCTGTTTCTGGGACATAAACTAACTTTTGAGTTTCTCTCTACTAGCATAAGGCAGCGCCTCAGGGAGCTGTCTGAAATTTTCCCCTTTAAGATCTGTAGAAAAAGCAAACAAAACTCAAGTATCCTACATGTAAGATACACTTGAATACTCTGTGTGTACATAATCACTCCAACTTACTGACAGATGTTGTACCTGAAAGCAAGAACAAAGCATCCAGCAATTTCCATGCACAATCTAATAGCTAGGGAACACTGTTCCTTTTTTGAAAAGGATGCTTGATGAAATCAGTAGGTTATAATGGAATTTATGCGCTGACATTTAGATGGCTAAGTCTTTGAAAATAGATCACTTAAAGGCAAAAGAAGTGTTTTCATAGTCTAATGGTGCGTAAAGCCCTATGAACTGTCCAGGACTAGTTTCTTTAAAAAGTTACCCATGTCTTCCAGCTTACATACAATCATTCAAGAAATATTTGTGTGCCTACTGATGCACCAGATTGTTTCATGGCCTGGAGTGAAGTGGTGAACAAAGGCAAGGCATCTGCCCTCCTGGAGCCCCCAATCTAAGTGGGTGACTATATCGTCATATTGATTGGCTCAAATGGGCTTTCTGTGGTAGTGGTTTGCAGAGACGATGATATAATTCAGGACCAGAGGAATTTGAGTAAGACAAAAGAACCCAGGAATATTTGAGATACTTCTCCCTCCTCCCTGACACCTTTTCTGTCCAGGCTGAGCTCCTGTGTATGTGCTTCTCTCAGAGAACTTACCCCTCCATATTGTAACTCTTGGATTTCTTATTGAAATCCCCTCTTACCAGATTTTTTTTCCTGCTTGGAAGGCAAGGATTACATCCTGCTCATCTCCATGTTGTATGTGTGGTATCCCTAACACCTACCACGTGGCCAACATGCCACAGATGCTTATTGAACGAAAATCATGAAGGTGAGGAGAAATAGTGCATCAGAACGGTTGGTCAAAGCGGAGTAAAAAGCTGTAGACCATGAGTACCTAGAAGTCAGGAATCAAAACCAGACACTGTCAGGGATCATAAGACACAACTCATGAAGAGACGGAGGACCCATGAAAGCCAAGCCAAGCCGAGCCGGGCCTGTTTCTACAAACAGGGATTCACTCTGACACATCCTCTTGGGGCAGGACTCAGTGTTTAGTTCTCAGAGTCTAGTCTGGGGTTAAAAGTTGGCTACTGTGTGCAACAATTTCCCATACTTGATGGTTTCAATTCAGTGAGGCTCTTCCTATCACAAATCAGCGAATACACAGTGCTGAGGGAAGGTGTGTGCTAGCAGGCAAATTAAATATAAGGAGGGCCTACAAGGCACAGGTTTAAAAACTTCATATTTTATAAAATTTCAAAAACCTCATCACATTAGTCCTCAGTATGCCTATCCTACAGGTAAAGCCACTTGGGCATAGTTTCAGATGCGGCAAGTAATGGCCTAGAGTCAGATGGCTATTGCCTTTGTTCATCCATTATTCATTAATTTATGAAGTATTTATTAATGCCTATTATATGCCATGCACTGCTAGGTCCTGAGAAGACAAAAATGCATCAGAGCTAGCAAGTGGGGATTTCAATCTTGTTCTGTGTGACTCCAAAACCCACATTCTTCCCACTATACGGAGGCTCCTTGGTGAAGAAAGCATTTCAGTAATTTAATAATTGACACCACTCCCACTTAGCACTGCTGTTTTTTCCATTTCTCACCTTACTGGGGCTGCTGGCAGGTGGGTGGTTGCAGATGGAAGACTTTCATTGAAGGGGTAGCTTCCTCTTTCTTAAATAAAGTATAAACACCCAATTGTTTCTTGATCTTAGTCAAGTGCAAATAGAACTTCAAGCCCCAGGGTCATCCTTTTTGTCCACACTCCACCTCCACCATTCACTACCACACCGTGCCCCTAAATCCTGCAGAGACTTTTTTTTTTTTTAATTCCAGAGAGCACTACATTCTTTGAACAGCCTTAGAAAATGCAAATGCCCTTCTGCAGCAAAAGTCCTCAGAGTTCTTGGCCAAAACAAAATCGAATGAAAACCCAAGAAAATTAAAAGCATATGAGATGGGGTTATTTAATTGGATTGCTTGATTCCTTTTGTTACACAGACTAGTATTTATTCCACATCCCTCATGTAAAAAAAAATTGCCATATTGCCTTTTTTTCTAAATATAGTAACGTCTGGCTCTGAATCCTGACTTGCAATAATTTCAATCCCAGTCATGTCCAGGGAAGCCTTCCCCTCCCCAGGGCTGTGTAACAATCCCAGGAGATTTATATAGTCCATAAAATTTGGAGCAAAGCAGCTGGTCCTAAGCCCATCAACACTGCTGCCAAGATGCTCATTTTCTAAGTCTGTGTGGTCCATTTGCTGGCAGGGATACAGTAGTTCTTTACCCTTCTTAGGCACAGAGACTGTGGTCCCCAATGTCTTGGTGTTTCAGGATCAGCATCTTGATCTCCGTCACCCTACCATCTCCTGGGTAGTATATGGGCAGGGCTGAAGGTCTCTGGTACCTATGAAGCCCCTGCCATGCCCTCCTCTCCAGCCTCCAAAGCAAGGCTTCGTCAGGCTCGGCAACTTAGCCTCACCCTGTCCAAGTCTCGGGACCCATTCCCTACTAGGACCACCCAAATTTTCACCTCCAAGAGACTTTGGGAAATAAAAGTTCTCAGAGCATAAAGGAAGCCCCAGATCTCCAGGACACAAAGCCTAGCCTTTCTGATGAGAAAATAAAAAGAAATAAATAACTCATTTTTATTCTGTATTATTTTTTCCCGAATTTTTCTCACTTTGATGAGTCAACAGGAAAAAAACAAACCTGCCTCTGCTGCAAAGCACTGGCACTCAACCACACGTGAACATGAGAATCACCTGGAACGCTTTTAAAATATGCTGATACCGGGGCCCTACCCTGATCTACATGATGGGAATCTCTAGGGAAGGGTGCTGGGTGCTCCCCAGGTGACCGATGCAGTGAGGGTGGAGAACTCCTTTCCAGACTCAGGTCAGAGGTGACAACTAGGGAAGTCAGAGGCGGCCAGCAGATACCCTGATACAGGTATGGCATCACAGGGGAAAAATAAATGAGTTCTGGATGTGATAAAAGGAAAATCCTGGGGGAAAGATCAGGTATCCTCATTTCCTTTTTTTTTTTTTTTTTGCGATACGCGGGCCTCTCACTGTTGTGGCCCCTCCCGTTGCGGAGCACAGGCTCCGGACGCGCAGGCTCAGCGGCCATGGCTCACGGGCCCAGCCGCTCCGTGGCATGTGGGATCCTCCCGGACCGGGGCACGAACCCGTGTCCCCTGCATCGGCAGGTGGACTCGCAACCATTGCGCCACCAGGGAAGCCCCCCTCATTTCCTTTTAAACAAGGATCCAAAAGCTAGGCCACGGCTGACCCAAGACTCTCCAATCACCAAAGGCTGTCATCTGCGGGCCCCTCATCAGGTGTGCTCCTCTAGAACATAGCCTGATTCCTTTTTTCTCTTTTTTGCTAGGTCTTTATAATGTTGCCCTATGAGACTCCTTCTCCCTGAGTACAGGGGACTAGGAAGATGATCTGTCAGCTATAAGCGAATCACCAGGAGAAACTAATATCTCGCAGACTCCTCCAAAACTAGGGAATGATAAATTAACAATGGATGAGAAGTCTGAAACAGAAAGCTAGCCAACAGACCAGCAAGTACTTATCGAATGTTCTCAATGTACCTGACACTATCTGTGCCATGACACTTGTGGCTCTTTCCTCTCCTTTCCCCAGTCCACTCCCAAACCCCTCCTTGACAAGTGTGAATGACTTTCTGATAACTCTTCAACGAAGAGCAAGTAAAACCATTTTGAATGAATAACACTCTTTACATTCCCTAAAGAAACGGAAGTGCTTTGCAGCTAGGGACAACCGAGCCTCAAAACGTATAAGGGAACTGTTCAGAGTTGCCCAGTGGCCGATTTTGGAAGAGAAGCAAGTTCTCTCCGTCCCTCCTCAGTAACACAGTTCCTTCTCAGTGGCAGGAGTCAGCATATCTAAACGATGTTCCAAACCTAACAGGTATCCATCTTTTTCTCTGGCACATATGTTTTTTCTACCTGGAAATAGGGAGAGCAATGTTAGTCTTCTTTCCTAAAGGTGAGGAACATTTATGGTTGGGATCACACAATGCTAAATAATTTGTGTGACTTAGAAGTAAATGTATTTCAAACAAACTTTTGAAATCACAGCTCATCTATAGGTGGCTATGGATGTGTTGAACACAAGCAGAAGTCTAGTCACTGCAGTATTTATGGTCCCAGGGATCAAGAACCCTTCCTTTAATAATTTTAGGCTGTAAAACCCTGAGCTGACTTAGAGTTAAGCATCACTATCCACTGCTTTTATTATTTTGGCTTTTTAAAAATTGAAGTATAGGTGGTTGGGAAATTAGGAGGTTGGGATTACTATATACACACTGCTATATATAAAATAGATAACCAACAAGGACCTACTGTATAGCACAGGGAACTCTACTCAATATTTTATAATAACCTATATGGGAAAGGATCAGGAACATACGTATATATGTATATATAACTGAATCATGTGATATCCACCTGAAACTAACATGACATTGAATCAACTATACTTCAATTAAAAAGTAATACATTTTTTTTAAAAAAAGTAATAAATAAAAAAAAATAAAAGATGTTAGAAGGGATTAAGTACATTTCTGAAGAAAAAAACTGAAGTATAGATGATTTACAATATCATGTATATACAGTCATTATTATTATTAGTTTTTTTATGAAGCAGATCAACGATACAGAAAGGCCCCTATTTTATCCTACAGTTGCAACTAATTGTAGTTCTGATGATTTTTGATTCAGCCTTGACTGACTAAAACTGTACAGAGCAGACCACACCAGGAACAGCCCAAAGCAGTATCCATCTCTACCAGCAAAATGCTAAGAAAGTGCACATGCCCTCACTCCTCCCTGCATTGCCATGATCAGGTTCTCCTGTGCAAATATCCCTTCAGACCAAGTTAAGGGGAGGAAAAGTGGTCTACATGGAATCATAGCATGTTTAGAGGAGAAGCACCTCAGCAGTCATTGAATCCAAACTTCTTGGGAGTTCATTCACACAAATGAGGGGGGAAATTCACATGCGAAGCTCCAAAAGATACCATAAAAACCCACTGAAAGATGTAATTTTGAATACTATTTTGCACACTTCTCTTTCCAAATTAGAAACCTCCTCTGTCATGTGCTACCCTGCTCTGCCTACCCACAGCCAGTACTTGTTAACTAGTTAATCCTCTTGGTATTCTGTGAGATCAATTCTTTAGGCTTTATTAGAGTTATTTGGCCTGGGGAATTCCAAGTAGGAAGAAAATTTATTATTCACCTGCAAGTATAGGCAGGATTGATATATGGAAGATGGTAACCATCTGTTATCCACTGAGGTCAGAATGAGACAGGAGAGCCCTAAAGATATAGCAGAAAAGACGAAAATGAGATATGAGGAAGGTCTTACTGAAAGTGAGGGTTAAACACGACCATAAATTATCAAGATTGGATTACAGTTATTTACAAACGGAATACAGAAACATCTCCTCTGGGAGTGTTTAAAGTATCTTGTGATTGGAATTCTGTAAGAACACAACTCTGTGGAAATAGCCATTAAAATAAGATTATGTTTGATCGATTTGCCCAATTTTAGCACCTTGATACTCATGCACTTGATGTGAGCTCCACAAAAAATGCATCAACTGTGTTTAATTCTCCCTCTCCTCTGTTTAGCATGGCATTATGTCCAAATAAATAGGCAATAAAGTATTTTTGCTGCTCTTTGTTTAACAAGGTAGACAGTTGTGCCTAATACTTTTGTCTAGAACCAACATCCAGAGACCCGGATTCCTGGGGTCTGTCCCTTGTGACAATGTGACAAAGCCTCATCCATTTATTCAATAATGTGTGATATTCTCTCTGCTCCTGCAGCCAGTTGCTTTCACTTTAGGTCACCAGCAACCTCCATTTTGTCATATCTGGGGGATCTTTTCTGACTTTGTCTTTCTTGACCTGTCTGTGTGGCCACGGGCACTGCAAATCTCTTCATTTTTCTGGAAACGTCTTCTCTTTTGGCTTCTAAGGCAACGCACGACTCTCCCAGTGCATTCCCATCATCTCCCCTCTCATTCAGCCTCTCTCACACCTTGAGAGCTGGGAGTTCCTCAGGCTTCTGTCTGCTCGTACTATTTACCGAGTAACTCCATCCAAGTCACTGGTTTCAACTCACACCTCCTTCCCTTACAACTCCTCAATCTCCCCGGCCCCCGCGTTAGAATGAATGAAATGGTCATCTCCATTCGGATGTCCCTGACACACCACGAGTCAATTCATCCAAAGCATCTCATTATCCTTCCTTTCCCAGACTTTCTCCTTCTGAACCCCCTGTATGGGCGGACAGGTACCGGCATTCCTGCACACACCCATGGCAGGAGGCTGGGAGGCACCCACAGCTCCTCTCTCACATACCCAGTTAGAATTTCCTTTCCTCCTCCCCTCCTCTCCATTCCCACTGCTCCTGCCTTGATTTAGGCCCCTAGGATCACAATAGATTCCTTACCGAGCCGGGCCTTCTGTTTCACTCCCCCCCACCAACCCTCCATGCTCCTGACAGGGATAGCCCCAGAAGATATATCTGAGCAGCTCGCTCCACTGCTTAAATCTCTCCAGTGGTTTCCCCGTAACTTTCAGTTTCCTCCTCCTCATCTGGCTCCTGCCCTCTTGTCCACAGCCTCATTTCCCACCCCACCCCCCTCGCTACCTCTCCCCCAAATGCTAAACTTCAGCCCTCTGGAGCTACTACTGAAGTGCCATGCTTTCCTCTTACCTCTGAGCCTTTGCACAGGCTGTTTTTTTGGCCTGGAACACCTGTCTCCATCACACTCCCTATTTTCTGAGACATGATCTGGAAAGGCCCACCACTGTGCTTCCAGAGGACTCCCTGCACACCTCTGGCCTTCCGTTTATTACCTTGTACCCTAACTGCAGGTTTGTCTGCCTCCGTCTGCTGGCTGTAAGATCCCTGAAGATGGGGACTATGTCTGATTCATCTGTGTGCCTTGAACAAGGCCTTGCACAGAGGAAGTGTCCAGTAAATGCCTCAGGAATGAATGATGAGCTTAGCTGGCCCAGGGTCTTAACCTCAGCCTGTTGCACCAATATAGTCACTGCTTAACTTCTAGTTGTTATTTGTTAAGCCAGGCTACTGGAAGGGGAAGCAGGCAGAAAGAAAGGGCCAATGTCACATGCAATGGAGTAGCTGGCTGGGTTAAACAGTGTCAGGAGCAGGCACCTCGACTGCCCTCTCTGGCCAGTTGCTCTGGTTTGAGCGTGTTCAGCAACAGTGCGGCTCCTTATTTCTTAGCCTTCAAGTCTTCTCTTTACTGGCAGCTCCCTGATGTCAGGAGTCATGGTTTCCAGTTCTCCAGTATCATCACAGGACTTTGCCAAGGGAACCTCCACCTCAGAAAGAACTAAAGGAACAGACCAACGGGATGTCCTCTAGCCTTAGTTGAATTCCCACTATGCTTGTTGTTCAGGTTTTGCGTGACTGTCAGTTTTCAGGGGCAATTCCATCCCGCGAGCCTCAGCCTGCCAGGAACCCAGCAACTCCTAGTTCAACATGTGTCCAGCATTTACCTATGGATCCTCAGAAAGAGGATGGAATGGAATGGAATGGAAAGCCTATGTCTAACTCACTGTGCCTCTCCAACTGAGTCAAAGAGTTACTCACTGTTGTGCATCTCGGTTCCTTTGTTTGTGTGTGAGTTAACCCTATGTTTGCCCCTCAGAAGCTAATACTTCCTTTAGAAACAACATCCTTGCTGCTTTTGCAACAATAAAAAAGTCATGAACTAAAACCTGTGTGTTGACTATTGCAGAAACATAAAGACAATGCAATACCACCTGCTTATTTTCCAAGGGTAATGAGTTTGTGGTATAACGGCGTTGTCAACATTTGCATACAGATGTACACTTTTAGGGAGGCTAAATTGTTACTCTTTATACTATACCAGTTGGTCTTTTTGCATTAAACCTACAGAATTGTCATATGTTCCTCTTCAGATTTCTGCTTTTTTATGGACAAGTAATCGGTATATAGGATTTTCTCACCCAGGCAATCATGCAAATGGATGTTCTCTCTTTCTACCACGTGTAATGCCAGACTTTTATGGGGAGGCGACTCTAGAGGAAGAATACATAAAAATTCCCAAACAGTTAAAGGTAACCACCAGCAAAGCTGGAATAAGCTTGTGGAATCCACTGCATCTGGGCCAGGATGAGAGCTAAATGGATACAAAATGCCAAAAGGCCTTCTGAATAGTAGTAGTTAAGATTTATTTGTCCACGAACCTTGCTCTAAGGTGGCACTTAGCCTTCTCAACTTTCTTCCATTTCAGTTGACAAATAGATGTTTTTTTAATGTATTTTTTAATTAACTAATTTATTTATTTATGGCTGCATTAGGTCTTCATTGCTGCGCGCTGGCTTTTCTTTAGTTGTGGCGAGCAGGGTGGATACTTAACCACTGCACCACCAGGGAAGCCCCAGATAGATGTTTTAATAAAGGTCTTAGTTTATTTAGAGCTTAGAGATACAACTCGTTGCTTCACTAGATTCCTTTCTGAAGCTATAAGCTGCAATTCCACTTGCTGCCCCTAAGAAGAAAATCCTAGTTTCAATAGCAGCAAACCTCACTGGAGTCTTCGAAGAGAGGGAAAAAGAGCCAGAGTGCTGTGGGCCTTGCTGCTCTGGAGATTTTATCTGACAAGTTACACATTCAAAGACAGATAACCTCCACTGGCAGTATCATATTCTGTAGGTTTTTATGTAATTACAGTTAAGGCATTAAGATGTTTTTCAAGTCTGTCTTATGAGTTGATTGATTTTGCTACTTCCATTTTCATATAAAACCCATTACAGCAGAGTAGTGAAGAGTACCAGGCTCTGAAAATCAGACTGGCTGGGTTGGCATCTTATTTCTGAATCTAGCCATGTAGGCTTTGACAAAGTTTATTACCTTCTTGCCTCACTTTTTTTGGTTGTGAAATGGGAGTAATAAATAATTTCTTCAGGCATTGTTTGAGATGAAATGAGTAAATGTAAAACCCCTGAAACTGTCCTTGCACGTAACAAGCATTCCATAGATAATGGTATTTTGTTAATATTACTACCATATTTTACTTGAGAAACCCTTTAAGAATAATCAATATGGGCTTCCCTGGTGGCGCAGCGGTTGCGCGTCCGCCTGCCGATGCAGGGGAACCGGGTTCGCGCCCCGGTCTGGGAGGATCCCACATGCCGCGGAGCGGCTGGGCCCGTGAGCCATGGCCGCTGAGCCTGCGCGTCCGGAACCTGTGCTCCGCAACGGGAGAGGCCACAGCAGAGGGAGGCCCGCATACCACAAAAAAAAAAAAAAAGAATAATCAATATTTAAAGGCCTATGTCCCCTTATGACAATAGGATAGATTGATCTTCACAGACATATCACTGATGTCTCCAAAGTTACAACCATGGTTTAGAAGGAGAAATTGGGCTGATTTTTGTTTTTTTGGTTGCTTTTTTGACAACTGAGATGCTACTTTAAACCTAAACAATGTAAAATCCCCCAACAGATTACTGACCCAAACCTGAAATATCAGTCCTGCTCTTGGAAGTTGTAAGTTAAATGAGGAGGGTCCTGTTTCTGTCCTGCAATGAACTGTGAGCCCTCCTGGGGGATCACAAGCACTGACCAAACAGCAAATAACAGCCCGCTCTGGACCCCATAACCAAGCTTGCCAGTCCACTCCCAATACGCTGGGATCTTTCCCATTCTTTGAAACCAGTTCTATTTCTGAGAAAGAGACAAATACACATGCCCTGGCCTACAAAGTTCTGCCCCACTCTCAAGTTCTAGTTGGTTGCTGGAGTACAGAGGCATTTTCCTGTCCTTTAACCAGACTTCCTGTGCCCTTGATTAAATCTGTGACAGCAGATGTAACAGACAAAGCACCAAAATGCAATTCCCAAGTCCCTGGTTTGAGTGCTGATTAGATTACTCACTGGCTCTGTGGCTCTGGGTAAGTCCTCACTTCCATGAGCCTTATTTACAAAATGAAGTTAATAATGCCCAAGTCAGAGATGATTGTGAGAAGTAACATAGTCATGCGTGCAGGGAAACAATAAGATCATAACGAATATCAGTGACCCAAATTCTCAGCCTTCAACTTTATTTTTCAGTCTGCTGATTTGCCTGGGGCCCTATCATCCTTGCTATGTAAGCCCCAAGCTCTTCTCGGGACTTGACCTCTGGCCTCTAGATCTTCTGGGTTCTCTTCCATTAAGCCAAATTCTGGCAGGCCGCTGCAGGTGCCACAGACACATTAATAATCCTGAAGCTAACAGAACCTGCTTGTCTGCCTCACTAATATGATTATACATTCTTTGCAGTTTTTTGTTGTTGTTGTTTGTTTGTTTTTTTAATTTGGGCTCCTGTTTCCTGACAATCCTGACAACTTCTAACAGAGCTTCGCAGCCTGTGGGCACTCTTTTTCACCCAGTTATATGTGGGAGGCTCTACCAGGCAAATGGGAACTGTTAGTATCCTGAAAGGTGCATGAGGGTGAAAAAGAGAGAGAGAGGAGATTAGGGTACAGGACTGAATAGATGTAATGACTGACAGCCCTTGCTATCTGCTGGGGAAAAGAAGAAGAAAGCCACCATTTACTGAGTGCCTATTATGTACCGGTTCCATGCTAGGCAATTTGTAAACAGTACTTCATCAATACTGATGATAAGCTCGTACGTTATTTCACAAAGGAGAAAACTAATAAGGCTCCAGGTACACAGTGGAAGAGATGAAATGAGAATACAGGTCTGCTGTGGGGCTGGGGAAGGAGAGAAACAGGTGAGGGAGATTAAGAGGTACAAACTTCCAGCTGCACAATAAATGAGTCATGGGTATGAAATGTACAATGTAGGGAGTTAAAAAAAACAAAAAGAAAAGAATCCAGGTCTGCTGGAAGGGATAGGGGAAAAGTCACCTCATCTTTACGTTGCCTCTGCCAGCGCTGGGTTGCTTCAGCCCGCTCAACGAGCCTCCAGTAAGAGCCAAAGCACATCCCATCTCTGCTTCTTCCAGAGATCACTGCAAAGCTCAGAAGGGCTGGGAACAGGCACTGGAACTCGTGAGCTGGAAAGTCAGTAAGCACGTCTCCCACTTTGGAGCAGGGCAGTGAGGAGTCACCCCGGATAGGAGACACCCAGTATTGCTCTGTTTCCTGTGGTCCAGAGCACGTGTTCTGCAAGTCTTTTCTTTCCTGGCACCTACAGGTGCACTGGAGCTGGGCATGACCAAAATCTGTTTACTTGCTGAGAAGATCAGGGAGTCTGGGCTGATGCTTCTGCAAAAATAAGGATCCTGCAGACTCTGCAGTCTAAACAAAGGCTACGTATATCATCCGTAGGTTTCGCCTCAGCATTCCGGGCTCTGTAAACTGCAGGACAGAAACCTCGGACTTGGGGCGGTCTGAGATGAAGGCAGGAAACGTGCCTTTGTTGCGCGCAAAGCTGCAGCGCATGGCTTGGGGCTGGGCGGCACCCAGTCCCTCCCCTCTCTCCTCCTGGCCGGAGGAATCAATTATGTGTTAGAAACTCATGATCAGTCTCTTGTTTTCCCAAATCGAGTGCAGCCAATAGACTCAAGAGCTAATTAGTTGGCAGGATGGTTTTTTGTGTGTGTAGAAGGGCATTGGAGAATATCAGACCCTTGGTCAGACCTTTTGGGTGAGGCCATGCAGGTGAGTGATGCCCCCAGCATTCTTCCATTGAGGGGGGGGTTCCTGCTAAGGTGGCAATGGAACTAGCTCCATGCTGCTGCCTTATCTCTTGCTCTATCCTCTTTAGGTCTCAATCCTTCAGTCACAGGAAGGCAGGGGACAGGGGATTGAGATGGGAGAGAGAACCCCTGGATACTTTGCTCTCTAATAGGGAATGAGAGGACTGCCCCTAAGCAAAAATTCAGAATAGGTTTACATTTCCTCTGGGGTATTCTTCCACCTCATTCAGACTGCATTCCACTTCCCTGACTCCCCTTTGTCTCTCTCCTTCCAAAATGTCAGCATCTTCAACACTTCCCTCTGGCTGAATACCTTCGTTTCACACCAGCACAGGTTCCGGGTCTTTGGAGCAGAGGGATCCTTGCTTCAAAGTTACTGACCTCCTACACACTTTGTCAAAACTTCCAGGCTCATGATGTTATCACTTTAGGGAACTGTCAGGGTTTTTCCAGGTTTCATTATGGCATCTGTGTTATTTTTAATAGGCAGTACGGGACTACACATGGCACTGTTACATTTGAAAATTTATTACCAGGAACACAAATGTATTTCTGTAACACGCTCAATATCCTGCCCTCCCACTACAATATGGCGCAGACAGGCTCTCAGATGGCCTTCAGGGATCCCCGCCCTCCTGGGGTTGACACTCTGTGGAATCCCTGCCACTTGAGTGTTGCTAGACCTGGGGACCTCCTTCTGATGAAAAGAATGCGGCAAAATGGTGTGATGTCATTCCAAGATTAGGTTCCAAAGAGACCCTGGCTTCCCTGTTTCTTGTCCTCTCTTGCTGTTTCTGGTGGACGTCCGCTGCCCCATGGGGAGGTCCATGTGGTCAGGAACTGCTATCTCTGGCTAACAGCCGGCAAGGATCAGAAGCTGCTAACAGCCAGGTAATTCATCTTGGAAGTACCTCCTCCCCCGATAGAACTCTGAGATGACTGCGGCCTGTAAGACACCTTGAACCAGAGGACCCAGCTAAGCCACATCCAGATTCCTGACCCACAGAAACTGAGAGATCATAAATGTTGTTTGAAGCCACTAAGTTTGGGGGTAACTTGTTATGCAGCAGCAGATAACTAATTACTCTGTATATCAGATGTTCTGAGCACTGATACTCTCCCCAGGACATTCTTCTCCGACAGCTTGTATCACAAATACCTGACATTTGTACTACACTTCCCTTTTGGAACCTGTGGAAGGTACAGAGAATTAATCACACCACACTCCAGGGGGCAGCCCCTTCCAATCAATCAGAATGGACCACCAAGACAAAGCCATTTGTCTTCAGGAGCTGACTATATGAGAAGAGTGCCATCACCTGTCATTCTCTGTCACCTAATGAGGCCCAGAATCCCCTTCCCATGGCCTCAGTTCCCTCACTCTGTCTTCAGTTTTCTTTAGGAGTCCAACTACACTGAAACAAAAAGAATTGATTTCCAGATAAATCTTTCCTTTGCTCTATCAGCTAAAGGCCCGTCATTACTTTGTCACAGTCTGTGGAAACTGCTCTCTATGATTGGTATTTTATGTACATTTCCTTATTTCATTAGCGTCAGTCACCTTCAGATCTTACTGTCAAGGCTTTTTCTTTGTTCCCTTCTTTAGAAATATTTGTCCATTTCTTTAGGAAGTCTACAATAGTCTCCCCTGATCAAGGTGTTTTGTAAGTCACACAGAAACATGAATAAAGGTTTCACATCCTTAAGGCTTTCAAGGTTCTTTTCTTGTTCAACCAGAGCATCTTTTCATTGGTAGACTGGGCTGCCTCAGAGTCTTACCTACTCTTAGTCCCAATTAAACATGATTTGGATCCAGAAGAGGAGGAGGAGCAAAAAGCAATACGGAGCTCAAACCTCTCCTTGTAAATGAGATATGTCAGGATGGGCAACTGCCTCCACATTTTCTCGTGTTTGGCAGCTGGATAGACTTCTGCTTCCCCGAGAGGGGCTGCTCAAGTTTGGGGACCCCTCAGTGGAAGACTCGGCCACCTCAAGGCACTGGGGACCAAGACAAGTTGGGCAGGGGGAAATTGAGACCAGCTTAGCACAAGACACAATCTCTCTAGGACCAGGTTTGTGCTATTTAATTTCACTGTTGAAGAATGTGAGCTGAAGCTATAATGAAGGACCATTTTGTATCTATTAAATTAGTAATTTTAAAAAATACTATATTTTTATTATTACTTTAGCTCTGCTACTTTCTAATTTGGGGATCTTGAGTCATTTACTTAATTCACTGAGCTTCCATTTCCACATGCTCAACTTGCGATTTTCTAGAGTCTATCACATGGTGAGTGCACACTAAATGGTACATATCGTGATTATCATCTACTGAAGTAAATGACCAACAAAAAGTTGGATCTAATCTTTAGAGCCAGGATGAACAATAGAACTTTCTGTGATGATGGAAATGTTCTACAGTCTGTGCTATTCAATATGGTAACCACCACCCACATGTGGCTATTGAATACTTGAAATATGGTGAGTATAACTAAGGAACTAAATTTTTAATTTTATTTTACTTTATTCAAATTTAAATAGGTCCATATGGCCAGTGGCTACCATATTTAATTCAGCTTTAGAGGAATATCATATTTCTGAAGCAGCCTGCCATTCTCATGTCCTTCCCACAGGGAGCACTGCAAAATATCATCCTGACCCCTTAAAGAGTCCAAGAGTGCAATACTGCTCAGAGGAAAGCACTTTGTGAATGGGTACGGGATGGAGAGGGAAGCCCTTTCAGTCAGAGAGTGCGTCTGACCTGCTATCAACAGGATATTCAGTTCTACTTGTTCTGAAGAATACTTGTCACTTTGTACCCAGTTATCGTCATCATCATCTAGTCACCTTAATGGCTACTGGCTGGCTGAAGTCAGGGGGTTCTCTGTGTGAGGCTGATGAGAGCATGAG
Organism: Physeter macrocephalus; assembly: GCF_002837175.3. NCBI lineage: Eukaryota > Metazoa > Chordata > Mammalia > Artiodactyla > Physeteridae > Physeter > Physeter macrocephalus. Next base: position 104,556,040 of record NC_041224.1, on the reverse strand, counting down.
AATTTAAAGTAATTAACACCAAGTCCTAAGCAATGAACCATATGTGAAATGTAAGCTTCCTTCAAGCTAATACTAACACCTATACATATTTCACCTTCGTATTGATTAAGCACTTATATGTCAGGCTAAACACTAGAAAGCAAAATTGAACACAGTTCTTTACCTCATTTCTCTCTAGTCCAAGTTCGGGAAGCAAGTAAAGAATTGTGGTGTAGGATGAGAAGTACAATACGGCCTCATAAAGAGTCCGTAATCAACTGCAGATGTTGGAAACAGAGCAGAAAAGCTTTCTCAGAGCAGGAGGCCATTGAGCAGGGCTGTGAAGCGCTGTAGACCTTGGCCGCCTCAAAGTGTGTAAGGGAAGGGAGGGTGCTCTTGGCAGAGAAGAAGCACGTGCAGAGCCCGGCACCTTAGAGAAGCACCCACAGTCCATGGCTGACACTCGGGGGCAAATCTGGGAGGGATATAGAAAAGTAAGTGGGGTTAGGATGTAAGAGGCTAGCCTAAGGAGTTTAGATTTTCTCTTAGAAAATGGGAAACCACTGAAGGATATCAAACAGGATGGTAACAGGATTTGTGTGTTAGGTCACTCTGAACATTGTGTGGGAGACCGACTGGAGGGAGGGTACAGGCATCAGTTAGAAGACACCTGCACTGGAGCAGGAGACGGGGGATGGTGCGTGTGGAGGGAAGGAGCAGAGACAGGGAATCCACAACGGCTAACAGCTGTTGGCTTTTTTTTTTAATAGAAAGGATGGAAGTTTCCACACCAGAGTGAGTTTTATGGGGGGAGGAGTCTTGTAAGATTGAAATACTGTTATGGGCTTAATTGTGTTCCTCAAAATCCATATGTTGAAGTCCTAACCTCAGTACCTCAGAATTCGACTGCATTTACAGATAACCAGTCTGATGACCATGTTATGTTTAACCTTGATTACTTCTTTAAGGTTAAAGACTGATTAAGGTTAAATACGGTCATTAGGCTGGTCCCCAATCCACTATGACTGGTCTCCTCACCAGAAGAGGAGATTCAGACACAGGCACAGAAGGAAGGCCATGGAGACACTGGATAAAGACAGCCATCAGCGAGCCAAAGAGAGAGGCCTCAGGAGAAACCAACCCTGCTGACACCTTGATCTCAGACTTCAACTCCAGAATTGTGAGAAAATACATTTCTTTCTTTAAGCGACTTGGTCTATGGTATTTTGTTACAGCAGTCCTAGGAAACTAATACAAACGTACTGGGTCTGTTTTTATAACAATTTCTACCCATAAAAAGAGATGTTGGTGTTTATTCTAAAACTTCCATACCTGGGAGGGAAAAGCTCAGTTTTTCCTATGTCTTCAAGTTAAAAAGAAAATCTTTTGGGCTTCCCTGGTGGCGCAGTGGTTGAGAGTCCGCCTGCCGATGCAGGGGACGCGGGTTCGTGCCCCGGTCCGGGAAAATCCCACA
>NC_041224.1:104525592-104554440 GCF_002837175.3 Physeter macrocephalus | reverse complement strand
GTTCGTGCCCCAGTCCGGGAAAATCCCACATGCCGCGGAGTGGCTGGGCCCGTGAGCCATGGCCGCTGAGCCTGCGCGTCCGGAGCCTGTGCTCCGCAACGGGAGAGGCCGCAACAGTGAGAGGCCCGCGTACCGCCAAAAAAAAAAAAAAAAGAAGAAGAAGAAGAAAATCTTTTACCCTAATCTCTTTTGCCTGGTTCTCATGAGAACACGAATTTGAGCAAGAGAAGAGGAAAACAGAAGTTAGGCCAATAGTAATAAAAGGCATTTTCTCCAGATCACAGAAAAGAATAGGTTTTTAGTTCCCATTCTAAACCTTTCTCATGCAGAAAATAAATATGAGGGGTGGGAATATTCTTAAGAAACTGCATCCACTATCCTCAGGACTTTGGACACTGAAGCCATTCCTGAGAGTTCATGTACAGGCTTAAGGGAAGCAAGTCTCCTACTAAGGTGCCTCAGGGTCCCAGAACCTTCAGAATCTTAAGGCTCATCTTCATTATCTAACTTAAAGCACTTCTACTGTTATTTTTGATGGTACAAAAAATTACATCAATCTTCCTCTTTGGCTATAAAATGTATAATCCAGTATCCCAGTACAAAATAAGGATCAATTATGTTGATATTTTAACTTTCATTAAAAAATCATTTCATCACAATGATTTTTTAGCTTTTCAATCAAAATCAAAATGGAATTCTTCCCTTGAATTTCTTCTTTGAGTCTCAAAAGGGTTTTCATGTATGTATATGTGTGTGTGTGCTTATTCTTGTGGCAAAATGAGATAAGGAGAGACGGGAATTGACATTCACACCTGAAACTGAAAAACAGAGGCAGCTTCTCTGCAATTTAATGATACTTAGCAAACCTAAGGCCTACCATGCATCTGCCATATTCTCCAGAGGGGACCTCAATCAGGAAAAGTAAGATCTATTTCTTCACTTAGATGGCTAATAGTCATTTCAATGTGAGTATGCCCCAAACAGATCTTTTAATTTCCTCTTGTGTCTTCCTCAATACTGCAAATACCACCATTCATCCAGCTGTCCAAAGCTCACATCTTCATTTTCAATCCCACCCTCTCTCTTATCTCCCTCCAATATCTAGCCCCTCAGCAGCTCCCATCACCCTCACCGGCAAACCATACCCGTGTTTTCACTTCACAGCATCCTCACTGCTGACTCTTCAGCCCAAGTTCTCATCATCTCTGCTCTGGCCACCACTGAAGCTTCTTAACTCAAACTTCCTGCTTCATTCTCCTCGGTCATCTTAGCAGTCAAATGCAATCTTTATAGAACTTAAGAGATCAAACCACTCCTCTGCTACAAACCTTCAGTAGTGTCCAGTTTTCCTCAGGATTAATCCAAATGCCTTATCGTGTCCTCCAAGGCCCATCATGAGCTGCCCACCACCTTCACCTCTACCTTAACTGCCAGCACTGTCCCTCCAGGTCACCAAGACCCACTCACCCTGGCCTTATTTCAGTCCTTGAACATGTCAAGCCCCTTCCCTTTCAGGGCTTCTGACCCTGGCCATTCTCTCTGCCTGCCATGCTCTTCTGATAGTTTTCATATGTGGCAGTTCACTCACACCTCGGATCTAAGCCAGAAACGTGATACTGAGCTATCCACCCCCGACCCCCACCTTTGCCCTCTCTCACACCACTGCTAATATACCAGAGAGCTACCACGATCTGTATTTATTCACGTGCTTTCTCTGTTGTCTTTCTTCCCCACCAGAATGTAAGCGCCCCGAGGGCAGGGAAGTCCTGCCCTCACCACGGTGCCCTGAGCAAGGCCAGTGATGGTAAACAGCCACCAAACAAAAGAGACCTCCAAGTAGGGACTGTGGCTCTCTCACATTTTCCTTATTACTCTGCAGTTGAAATTAGCGAAAAAAGAAATACTTTTAAACCTTCTCTTTTTCAGAGAGCAAGTTAAAATGCAACTCGGCTTAATTGGAGGAGCTGCTGCTAAGAAAACTCCTGGCTCTAACAACAACCTTCCCGCTCAGGGAGCTGAATAATTAGTGTCACCTACCTGTCTAGCCCAAGTCTGTGATAGCCTCCCAGCTTTGAGCGCGGACCCCATTCGCGGGCCGTGACAAAGAGCAAAATGCCCCCCAAAGTGTATTATTGTGGGTCCCAACTTGGTTTCCCAGACAGAAATTTTTATTTCAAAAAACTGCTAACCACAAAGCCCTCAAATTCATTTCAGGCCCACGGGGCACCTTGCAATGATCATCCCAGTATAACCTACAGGGTGTGAGAGAGCTCGGCTTCAGGCCATGGCTGCCTCCCCCCAGGAACTGTGCTGTGCTGGGGGGTAACAGATTTTCAGGAACCCCAGATGAACTGTCAACACGTAGGCTGAAGTCCCCAAAGATAGCAGGAGCTAGATGAAGGCAGAAAACAAGAGGGAATTATAAGGGGAAATATGACAGAGCACCCGGCTGCTGTGTGCAGGTGACTGCGACATAGCCCATGAATTCCCAAATGCACGAGCAAGATGGGCATATTAACTGTGCCTGCTCCATCATTTCCAGACTCTGGGGTCCCCGTGTCACCTAAAACAAAAAAGGGCTTGACAACCTGACAATGACTACTCTGAACAACATCACAACCTTCTTTACCAGCTTAAGTAAGCAGCACTTTCGATATGATATTGTCATGTTATTAGGGGTTGTTCACTAATTTCTCAGGGGGAAAAATGGGTTAATCTCTTTTTAAATGGATTATAAACTTCTGCTTTATTAAATGGCCCCTATTGAACATAATTTAGCCTACGGTTAATCACTTAGGCTCATCGTAATCAAGTTAAATAATGATGCTGTGGCCTTACTGTGTCGGGTGGCCTATCTGGAGAGCCCCAGGGCATCACCCTTTGCTTGTTTCTGACTTGTTCCAGGGTTTGGTTCATTTTTTAGTTATCCACAAGAAATGTTGTGCTTTTGTTTATGCAGTTTGTAATTCCCTCCTTTCTCCCACCTTTTACTGTGCTGTGGTCTGGAAATCCTAATTAGCAAAACAATTAGAACTACTTATTTTAGGAACAAATGTCTTTTGGTTATGGCCCTTTTTGGTGAGTGAATACATGCAATTAGTGTTTTGGCTTTGTGACATCCATTTTGGCTGTTCAGAGGCCTCTGCTTATTATTAGATCGCCAATTGTATTTTAAATGCTCACAGATACTGGATAAGTGACCTCCAGTTAAAGGAAGTACTGCCTTGGTGGAAATTTCTGTCTAAAATTTATTTGGCTTGAGGAAAGGAAATAAAAGGTGACATTTCCAAGCCATGTGCAATCTGCTGATATAGTCAGGTAGTTATAACCTGTAGTGCTAATTGTCTTTGTTATCAGCATTGCCATTTTTGAATGTCACTTCTTTGCAATATCCTCTCCTATTTAGTTTGGCCGGAAGCATCACAGAAAACCATTTCACACTGAAATCCTCAAATCTAATTCTTCTTTGAAACTTTGAAAAGAATTTTAGAAGCAAAATATGAGGGCATTAAATACATTTAAGTGTTTAAACTACCTAATATTAAGCAAAATAAACAAACAAAAAAATTGAACACAAATGCTCAAAGGTAAGTTGTATGAAAACGGCTAACTTGGTTCCGGGAGAATATAAAAATGAAATGGCATGAAACGACAGAATTAATTCATTATGGAAATCCAACTGCTTGGCTGAATATTGTTTTCACAACCATCTTTTAGCTACATTTCCACTCTTGGTTGGGAAAAAAAAAAAAGGTAATTTATTACACTGATTACTTTATCATTACAGTCAACTTCCAAATGCAGGGGACAGACAATACCAAGTTGAGAAATCAAAAAAATTGTTTTGGTTCACTCAAAAGCCACTCACTGACACATCAGTTTCTAGCTTTGCCTCCTCTCTGGTTCCATCCTACAGTCAACAGCCTATGGCCCGGCTGAGCAGTAGAGAAAATGAAATTTGGAAATACCTATGGATAATCCCCCAAGTGGTAACTGAGAATTTGCTGAATGATATTCCAGTGAAATGTCTGAAAAACACTTCCTTTCTGTACAATTAGTATCTTTTCTCTTCTCTTTCCTATGCTCAAGGAAATAATTCAGTCTCCAGCAAGATGTTCACCATGGAATCCAATGTGGTGACCATGTAAGGACCTGCAACAGGTATTTCATAGTCAACAGCAGTAAGGTATTTAGTACACTTTGAGAAATAAAATGGAACTAAAAAGCCAACCGTATAAAGCAGAGCATTCACTTAAAAGCACAGGTCTTTAAACAATGAACTTTTAGGGCATGAGCATTTTGTAAATTTAATTCTACGATCACAGACAATGTTTGAGAGAGTTGGTTTGGTCAAGTGGCTGAGAGCATGGGCTCTGGAACCAAGTGTCTGGATTTCAGTCTCCATTTGCACTATCTGTGTGATCATGGGGAAATTACTTCTGCCTCAATTTCCTCACCTTAAAAATGAGAATAATAATAGCACCTACTCACCAAGGTTATTTCAAAAATTAAATCATCAATGTCAAGTACTCAGAAAAGTTCCTGGAAAATTGTAACTGCTATGTAATTATTAGCTAAAAAAGCACCTATTATACAAAGACGATCCCTACAAAGGGGCTTTTGGTCAAAGTGACATTAGTTAACACTGTTGCTGAAACGGATGTTCCAAAAGCCAGAATGAACAATTTGGCAAACAGAGAATAAAATCTGATGTGCAGTTTCCTCTGGGTACTCTTGTCCCTAACTGCAACCAGGATTGCAAAAAATACATTTCTGTGAAGGGTACTGTAACTTTAATCCAGAGCACTCAGCCTTGTTTGCAACCTGCCTAGAAATGATGGCAGATCCTTGCCACTGAAGTGACCCTGAAGATGTGGCTGGCTGAGCACAGAGTGCTCAATAAGGCAAATCGTTCAGCTGTGCTGCGCATGTAACTGGGGTAAGAAGCCACTGCTGCACAAAGGCGAATGACTTGAGAAATCATTGTTACCAGCAGGAGAACAAGCCAATGAGAGCCTGGCTGCTCCTGACTCCTGAACTCTAAGCACTATTATTCTTGGTGCTGCTCTACTGTTCTTTCCCCTTTGCCTTCCAGGTACTTGGTCAACACATTTACTAAAATGTTCACACTGTACTTATTTCAGTATTTCCTAAGAACTTCCTGGATCACCCCCATCAGATTCATCAGCATGTTTCAAGATCCAGGTTTTAGGGTTCTAGTAAGCTGAAACAGAATCTCTAGGGATGGAGCCTAGAATTTCTAGAATTTTGAACAAGAAACCCGAAAGATACCTAGACATGCTATGCCGCAGAGTCACTTCAATACACACAGGTTTTAAAGTTAGCACTACTGCCATTTTGGACCTTTGTTGTCAGGGAGGCCCTGTGCATTGTATGATGTTCTGGCTGCATCCCTTGCTTCTATCCACCAGATGCCAGGAGCGCCACCAACACCCCAGTTGTAACAACCAAAAACATCTCTAGACATCGCCAAATATCCCCTGGGGGACAAAATCGCCCCTGGTTGAAAACTACTGAGTTAGTCTATCTTTAAACTCACACGGGATCAAGGCTCAGATGACTGCCTCAGTGAAGCTGTGAGGCTCATGTATGTGTGCACCTACAGGCTTCCTTGTTTACATGGGTTCAAGGTGGTGCTCCGCATCCAAGTCTCAATTTTATTCATATTTACCGTAACACCTTGCACGAGGTTGAACTCAATTTGTTAAAGGATGAGTTATAGTTCAAGAAGTTAAAGGGAGGGCTTCCCTGGTGGCGCAGTGGTTGAGAATCTGCCTGCCGATGCAGGGGACACGGGTTCGAGCCCTGGTCCGGAAAGATCCCACATGCCGCGGAGCGGCTGGGCCCGTGAGCCATGGCCGCTGAGCCTGCGCGTCCGGAGCCTGTGCTCCGCAACGGGAGAGGCCATAACAGTGAGAGGCCTGCGTACCGCGATGAAGAGTGGCCCCCGCTCGCCGCAACTAGAGACAGCCCTCGCACAGAAACGAAGACCCAACACTGCCAAAAATAAATAAATAAATTTATTTTTTTTAAAAAGTTAAAGGGATTTTGTTTTTTGTTTGTTTTTGTTTTTTTTTTGCAGTATGCGGGCCTCTGATGCTTGGTTATTCTACCTGTGCTCGAAGGGAATTAATCCTAGTGCATTCAGTGGTTTCAAATATCCATGCTTGTGTAATTACAGTGCATGAACGGCAACCTGTTTTCCATAAGAAAAGAGCAAGTCCATATGTTTATGGATGAAAAGGGACTGATGAAGGATAATACAACCGTATCTATCATTTTTGTACTCTTGCTTCCTGTATGTCAGTCAACGAGCTAAATGCTTCATAAGGTTATGTCAATGAATCCTCTCAATAATCTCATGGCATTGGTACTCTTATCGTCCCCATTTTATTGATAAGGAAAGTGAAAGCTTAATGAGACTGAGTAACTCATCCACAGTCACGCAACCATTTTATGGTTGTAGTTAATTTAGTCTTAAAACATTTTGAATAGAGATAAGAAATAGGAAATACTCCCTACTTGATTTTATGAGATTAAAACCACTTAAGGGGAATAGGGGAAAAGACAAAGACGGCTTCATTCATGAGTATAAATTTCAAAAACAACAGCAATAACAAAATAATGGCAAACTGAATCCAATAGAGTAAGAAGAAGATATTATATCATAATCTAACTGAGCACATTCCAGGGATTCTAAGGTTGAGCACATAAATATACTTTCTGATGTTGCACCAATCACATTAATGGAATAAGGCAGAAAAATGATATGATGATCTTAATAGATGCAGAAGAAGCTCTGGAATAGTCATTGACAAAAAATAAAAAAACAAACCAAAAAACTCCCTAGCAAACTAGGAAGTGAAGGGAAGTTGCTTAAGTCATCTTCAGTGATAAAACACTAGAAGCAGTCCCTTTAAAAATTAAAACAAGTATATCCACTATCACTAGTACTAGTCAACATTGTACTATGCAATATCACAAAAGAAAAACCCTGTCATTGTTTGCGGTCTATATACTTTTGTGTATAGAAAGCCCAAGTGAATTCAAAGACAAACAGAAATATTAAGAAATTTACAAGGTGGCTGGTTCTAAGAAAAACATCCAAAAAAACAAAGGCATTTCTATGTCCCAGCAATAAAAATTTACAAAATGAAGTTTAAAAAAATAACAAGATTTAAATAACAACAAATAAACCAGGAAAATACATTAACAAAAGATAATGGGACTTTTAGTTTTTTAACTTTTTGAACTTTGAGCTAATAATACTCCTCACATCTTGGCCCATAAATCAACATTGGCCCATTCACTTTCATTTCTACTTCAATTCCAGAGCACCCATAGAAAACATCCTAATGTGTTTGATTTGTATCCTCGTTTGTATGAGTCCTTATAAAGTGCAGATTACTGTTTTATGTGCCTGTATATTTATCTGACATACAAGGTAATGTGTCATTGATTGCATGCTTTCTTTTAGTTATCATTATGTTTTCAAGTCTATCAATTTCAGGAGAAACTCATATAACCATTACTGAAAGACATTAAAGAAGACCTGAATAAATGGACCATGATCAGAGAAAAAAGATACTGTAAAAATGTCAATTATCCTCAAATTAATCTATCGATTCAGTACAATGCAACAAAAATAACCAGTGTGTGTGTGCTGAACTTGATAATTCTAAAAATTACATGGAAGAAAAAAGAATAGCTAAGATGCTTGAAAGAAGAACAATAGGGAATAAGGAAGGAGGACTTTCCCTACCACACAGCAACACTCTTTTAAAGTTATAGTAAGTAAGATAATGTGGTAATGGGCCCAACCTAAGCATATAAGATCAATGGAAAAGTATAGCTCAGAAACAGGCCATTGTGGCAGATACTGTAAGTTGGCTCACTCAATACTTATTTCAACCACATTCCATCTTGCTTTCCTCTCTCCAGTTAAACACTCTATTTAAATTCCTAGCCTCCTTTAAGCTAAGGCTAGCATTTGTTAACAGTTGTATACAATAAGATTTCCTCAGGGAAAATTTCTCTTCCTGAAAAATACAAGGTAAAGCATCACAAAGATTGGGTCTTTGTCCTTTACAATTCCCCCTCTTTTTCCTGACTTGACCACAGATATGATGCCTGGAGGTGCAGCAGCCATCTTGTAACCATGAGGAAAATGTTAAGGATGTGAAGGATGGCAGAGTCGTAATGTAAAATTAGTTCAGGCTCTTGATGATGCTTTTGAACTGCTATGCCAGCCTGAACTGCCTTTCATCAGACTACTTACTGCATGAGATAAATAAGTCCCATGTTAATTCAACAGGCTACTTTACTAATATTTTCTATTGCTTATAATCAAATAGAATTTTAACTCACCTACAGACACACATACAATCTTGATATTGACAGAGATGCAAGTATAAATCATTACAGTAAGTGACACCTAGCAACTGGTTAGCTAGCTACCTGAATAATAAAACTAAATCCTCACTTCACAACACATATAACATCAATTCCAGTGGATTAAATATTTCAGTGTAAAAAGAAAAACTTTCAAAATTTTAGAAGGTAAGTATACTTTGGGCATTGTGATAAATAAGGATCACTTAAGAAACAAACAATATCACATATCTTACAAATCTAATACATCTGACTGCATTAAAACTAAAAATACAGTTTCATTAAAAGACAAAGTAAAAGTACAGGCCAAAAACTGGAAGATCTTTATAACATATAACCCACAGCTTAACAGTTATAATGTACATTATAAGATGTAAGAACTCTTACAAACTATTTAGAAAAGAAAGTAACTCAGTATAAAAATGGGAAAAAGCTACGAGCAGGCGTTTCCAAAGAAAAAGAAAAGAAAAGAAACACAGATGATGTCTGGTAAGTACATGAAAAAGATGCCCAACCTCAATAGTAATAAAAATTAAACACAATATGACACCATTTCACTCTATCAGATTTGCAGAAAATATACAAGTCCAACAAAAACCAGTACAGCAAGGACATGGAACCAGGTGGATTCAGAAAATGATGGTGGGAACGTAAACTAGTATAAAGCACCACTCTGGAATTCAGTTTGGCTTTAGACAATATGAATGAAGATGCACACAGCTCATCAATTTCACTTCTAAGTATAAATTCTACAGAAGTTCTCACACAAGTACAAGAATGTTCATAATAGGGCAGCACACAGACAAACACACACATAAAAAAAAATCCCAAACTCTCCACTGACAGGATACATACATTGTGACAAATGCATGCACTGGACTACCAGAGAACAACTGAAAATTAACTGATGAGAACTATATATATCAACATAAATGAAACTCTCAATATTAAGTAATAATACAAGTTCCAGAAGAATATACCATTTACATAAAAATTTTCAAAAAGAAAAAAACAAATATGGTTTATTAGTGTTTAGAGAAATGTAGCAAACCCTAAAGAGAAGCTAGAGAATGACAAATACAAAATTCTGGTCTGAGGTTACATCTGGGGAGGAGGTAAAGAAATACAGTTAGGTAAGGAGTACGGTTATCAATAATGTTGGTTTAGCTGAATAGTAAGTACATGGGCTCATTTTACCTTTATTCTTTGTAGCTCACATATAGGCACTATGTATTTTTATATGTATGAAATATTTCATAAAATTGCCAAGGTTCCACAGCAAACTCTATTTTCAAAAACGTTGCCATGAAATTGGTCAATGCTGTTCTGTATTATAGAAAGGAGATAGTTTTAGGCACACTGGAAATATGGGAGGGAATGAATGGATTCAACTGAGTTCTAACACCTTTTGGAGCAAATATACTTTGAGATCTTTAAATATGCAGATGACACAGAGCTTCTGCAGCAATATGAACTGTAAGTACCACAACCACCATGGCATTAGAGGTGATTCGCAGAGCAAACTTCTGAAGCTATGAGTGGCAAACAATCAACAAAACAAACAAACAACTAGTGAATGTCACCATGGGCGAACACAAGACAGTTTTTTTTACTAAAATAAAAAAATTAACCCATATTTTCGCAGCTGCCTAATGAGCTTTCTCTCTGGCACAACTTAGAAAAGAAGACTTGATGACATCACAAAGTATTTTTAATGACATTGACCCAGTGTGTTATTGCCTGGAAAAATGGCCAACAGAATGTCAATGATCATTAGAAAAGGTACAAAATATTATCCTATAATTTTGGAGAACAAGGGTGCTTATGTATTTGGTACACTGTGTGCAGTTCAAATTGTTATTCTTAAAGAAAAATGTAATGGATCTGGAAAAGATTCAAAAAGATTAAGTATAATGATCAAGGGGAGGAAATTATACCAAATGAAGTCACACTAAAATACAAGAGTTAGCCAATCTAAAAGATGAGATTAGAAACGGAATGTAACTGGAATGTATCAATTTATCATCCAAAGGTATAGACCAGGCAACTCAAAGCTCCAGAGAAGGAGAAACTAACATATACTGAAAATCTGAAATGTACTAGCTACTAAGTTAGGTGCTTTCTCAGACATATTCATTTTATTTTTAAAACACTAAAAGTACTTCTTATATAGAGTAATCATATGAAACTCATTACTGCAAAAGATGCTACAGAATCAAGATATATATAGGCTACTTCTCATTTTTACCTTTTCTTACCCTTATTCATACTCCTAATACTGCATTTATTTACTTACACATTAATCTTCCCAAATGTCCTTTAAACTCTTTGAGAGTATCTACTTACTTCTTTTTCATCTTTTATGTCCAACACACAGAACCTGACAAGTTTTGAGCACTTAATATATACTTATATATTAAATGAAATGATGAATGACCAAAATAGCTTTAGATAAATAGGAAGGTATACTCACGGTCTAATAATGGAATAAAGGGTTTGGGGGCCTAACCTTTGATACTAACGTCGTAAAACAGAAATCACACCAGGATGCTCTTCGGTAACAGTGGATTTCCTGTGGGGCAAACTGAGCAGTGTGGTGACCCCTGGGTCCAACTCTGGGAGGCAGTTTTATGCTCCGTAAACACTAACAGAAAACACATACCTGACTATATACAACTTAAAATGCATCTCTATACAGCAGAGAGCAATGAACTGGAAGATCCCATTTCATTTTCCTCCAGAATGTTAGCCTGAGTCGAAGCCTGATAAAGGTAAAGGTTAATATAGGTTTCAAGCAATAGACAAACCAAGTGAAAGGGTTAATCAATAAACCGATTTAATGCAGCCAATATGATGGGCATTATTTCCAAGGTTGTAAGATTACATTAAATTAACCCAAAGAGTTGGATTCTATTGATTTTTCTATCCTCACTTCGTATAAGCCACACACTGAAAAACTAATTCAGTGTGGAGTTAGTGGAACTAGAAACAGCTTTGCATCTAGTGGAATATAAGTGCTTCCCATGGTCAAAAACTGATGGATAATTTTACTTACTATTTACAACAGACCTTCCGTACCTGCTTCCCAATAAGGCCACTTTTCAGCCAACTAGTTTACAGAGGTATTAAGTGCAATAAACAAGGGTTATTTGAGGTAGAGAATAAAATCAAGTAAAATAGAATTTTAATGACTACTGGCATAATCATAAAAAAATAGACATTCTAGATTTAACACAAAGATTACTGTTTTCAACGTCTTGTTTCAAATTGCCAGAAAATATTTAAAACAATGTAGATAAAATTTTAGAAAAAATTCTCCCCTTCTTTTCTCTTAAGAGACAAATAGGAATGTAATGTATCCTTTTTGTTGTATCCTGCTTAATACTTCCTACAGAATATTTTGTTTCTCTGTAAATAAATGAAAGAATTTCACCATAATTTAATAATAATTTTTTAAAAAACTGATGGATAAGATGGTTGACTCTATTTCAAGCCTAGTTCCATAGTAGTCTGAAAACCCGACTTAAGTGCAGCCTTGTTGCAAAGCTCAGGAGCGGGATTCTTAAAGTGACAGGAAGTTGCACAACCCAGAGGGAAGGAAAAATCTTGGAACAGTGATTTTTATCAAATAGATGATGCAGCCACAGGATGAGGGCTGGCAGGTTAAATGTAGGTGTACTGTTTTGAAAACTACATCTGTGCAGTTCAATAATATCCTTTGTGCTCCCTAGAGCACAAAGCAAACGAGGCTCTTTTCCTGCTGTCCTAGTCATCTTTATACATCAGCACCTATGATTTTTTATGATCTTCACAAGCTCCTACTGTGACACTCATCTTGGCTTTCTCTAAAAAACTCAGTCAGCCATGAAGAGAACATATTCTCATCTGAAACTGAATAATTAATATTTGTGAGGCACCTTTGAGATAAACGAGAGCTAGCTGTTACATTCACATTTTACAAGTAGCCAAATCGGAAGTAAGGCAAGGGAAAGCACTGTACGTGAGGGTAACCCACTGACTTAGCAGAAGAAGCAACTATCTCCAATCAGTCAAGTTGTTTGTTCTCTAAAACATGTCACAGATCACTTTGATGCAAAAACCTCCCCTAGCCCCACAAACTTCCCAGTCCCACCTCCTACGAAAAGGGCAATGCTCTTCTTTCTGTTTTAAGCTTTAAATTACATCGGTAATACATGAGCACGTATTTATTTAAGACTTTTTGGCATTTCAGAAAAGGCTACATCCTCTGTGATCATCCTCCATCCCTGTTTCCTCTTTCTTCCCAGAGGTAAAACTAGGTTAATCTCCTTCCAGACACATCTACACACTCGTATACATACTCATATCTATGTGTGGTTGTATGTAAATGTAGCAACAGAAACTATACACTATCTCATAAAAGGCATTAATATAAATATAATATTATGTGTATATATAAATATATACATATGCATGTGTGTGTACATATATGTGTGTATATATATATATATATATATATATACATGTATATATACGTATATATCTCAACTTTTATTCCACCCACTCAGTGCATCTTGGAGATTCCTCTGTGTTGAGCTGGAACAGATCTAGCTTATTCCCTTTAAATGCTTCATAGTTACTTTCCCATGGTATAGAAATACTCTATTATTTGGCAGTGGACACTCTTTTGCTTACCTCCTGCTAGATATACTGAAGCAGAAATGCTGAGTTAGAACTTCCAACTCACCTTCTAAAGTAGTGGTACCAACTTTTAGTGCCATCAGCAATGAGTGAGGGTCCCAGTTAACCCACATTCTCAGCTAGTTTTGATACTGTCAACATTTTTATTTAGGGCAGTTCACTTTGACCCATTCTCTTTTGGACCCCTGAATTCAGTCATTTTTCTGAGCAGGGATACAGAAGGTGGGTCCAAAAAAAATGGATTTTAGACTCTCTTCTAAGGCTGCCAGTATTTGACGAGCTTACTAGCAGTCATGTCATGTATCTCAAACAATCTACACATCCTCTTCCCTAGTTTTTTTCTGATGTTGGCTAGAAATCTCACTCATTCATCTAGTAAAATGAATGCCCCTCTCCTATTAGACCAACCCCAGGCATACCCAGCCAGAAGGCCCTATGTGCTCTGAAGAGCTTCTGGCTGAAGGAATTGTAGAAAATCAAATAAATGTCTTTATCCCATGGCTGCTATTTCCATTTCCTAAAGAAACACTAATAATAACCCATCTTCTGCAAAGAAATATTATTTGTGTCATATAATATTTAACAGAGCTCTGCCTTTCCAAAAGCCAACTGTCAGCGGTATCCAGTCATTTTAAGAAGCTTCCTAAACTATTCATTGTATTTTTGTGATTTTCGTATACATGTTCAAAAAGTTCTCAATAAATCTATTTAAGCAAAATGTACAAAGGAAGAAGTCCCTCAAAACAGTGTTTTGAGAGGGGATGTAGAGGATTGTTGGGGAAGCATTCAGAATTCTGAGGAGTGTTTCTTCTATTCAAAGAGCTTTATTAAAAGCACAATGAAAACATTAACCAGTAAATTAGAGGACCATTGTAAGCTCAAATCTGATACCATAATCACCATTAAAAGCTTAGCCTCCCAGAAGCTAAGAGGAAGAAAGAGAGGAATCCTGCATCACGACATACTTATAATTTATTATCTCAGATTTTTTAAAACTTTCTCAGAAGAGGCTGCCTTTACTGTTGCAAGGAAGGTAGTTTATAAGAAAAAAATTAAATCTCTTTGAGCAACATGACAATCCTTAGTGACTCCTACACTTCACTAATGTAGGGTACTCATTAAGCTAAAAAATGTTTCCTTGCTTACTCACAGACTTCCACATCAACCCATAAAAACTGAGAGGAAATAAAATTATAACTTCTCTGAGGTCCCTGGTGGTGTAACTCTTACAAACACTTAGACACATTGAAAAATTAGCCTCGTAGGCCTCCTGCAACATCTCTTTCAACAATTATTTTAAGGGGGTAATACAAAACACAAAGGATCAGAGTGGGAGAAAAGAAGGAATAAACTCCTGCAGTGTCCCATCCCTAAACATAAAGTATTGTTTCTTTCCCAAGATGTTGGAGCCACTGGCCATTTTGATGGCTGAGGACAAGATTCTTGTATAGGTGCTCCTCTTAAAATTCTCAGGTTTCAATAGTAAAGAATTTCAACAGCTTAAAGGAACAGAAGTCACCAGATATTCAAATCACACTCTGGTATGAGGTCTCATTACCTTGGGTATTTGTAAAACTTTAGCCCAGCACCAGATGGCTTCACTAGCGGATTCTACCAAACATTTAAAGAGAATTAATACCAATCCTTCTCAAACTCTTCCAAAAAATAGAACAGAAGGGAACACTTTTAAACTCATTTTGTGAGGCCAGCATTACCCTGGTATCAAAACCAGAAAAGGACATTACAAGAAAAGAAAATTATGGGCCAATAGCCCTGATGAACATCAATGCAAAAATCTTCAACAAAATATTAGAAAACTGAATTCTACAATACATTCAAAGGATCACACACCATGATCAAGTGGGATTTATTCCAAGGATGCAAGGATGGTCCAATATCTGCATTTCAATCATTGTGATATACCACATTAACCAAAATGAAGGATAAAAATCATATGGTTATCTCAATAGAGGCAGAAAGGGCATTTGACAAAATTCAGCATTCATTTATGATAAAAGCTCTCAATAAAATGGGTATAAAGGGAATGTACCTCACATAATGAAGGCTATATATGACAAACCCACTGCTAACGTCATGCTCAATGGTGAAAATCTGAAAAATTTTCCTCTAAGATCAGGATCAAGACAAGAATTCCCACTCTCACCACTTCTTTTCAACATAGTATTAGGAGTCCTAGAGAGAGGAATGAGGCAAGAAAAAGAAATAAAAGGCATACAAATCAGAAAGGAAGAAGTAAAACTGCTTTGTTTGCAGATGATGTCATCTTACATGCAGAAAATCCAAAGACACGACCAAAAAACTATTAGAACTAATAAATGAATTCAGAAAGTTGCAGGATACAAAATCAATATACCAAAATGTTTTGTATTTCTATACACTGATAATGAACTATCAGAAAGAGAAATTATAAAATAATCCCATTTGCAATTACATCAAGAATAATAAAATACATAGACATAAACTTCACCAAGGAGGTGAAAAACCTGTACATTGATAACTACATATTGATGAAAGAAATTGAAGATGACACAAATAAATAGAGAGATATCCTGCACTCATGGATTAGAAGAATTAATGTTGTTAAAATGTCTGTACTACCCAAACCCATTTACAGAGTCAATGCAATCCCAAAATTCCAATGGTATTTTTTGCAGAGATAAAACAAACAATCCTAAAATTTGTATGGAACCACAAAGACCCTGAATAACCAAAGCAATCTTGAGAAAGAAGAATAAAGCTGGAGGAATCACACTCCCTGATTTCAAACTCTATTACAAAGCTATAATAATCAGAACAGTATGATATTGTCATAAAAACAGACACACTGATCAATGGAACAGAATAGAGAGCCCAGAAAAAGCTTGTGCATATATGGTCAATTAATTTATGACAAAGAAATCAAGAATATATGATGATAAAAGGGCAGTCTCTTCAATAAATGGTGCTGAGAAAAGTGGACAGCCACGTAATAAAGGAAAAAACTGGATCACTATGTTATACCATACATAAAAAGCAACTCTAACTGGATTAAAATAACTCAAATTGAAACTATAAAATTCCTAAAAGAAAACATAGGCAATAAACTCTTTGACATGGCTCTTGGCAATTTTTTGGACTTGACACCAAAAGTAAAGGCAACAAAAGCAAAAATAATCAGGTGGGAACTACATCAAACTAAAAAGTTTGTACACAGCAAAGGAAACCATCAACAAAATGAAATGGCAACATACATAATGTGAGAAAATATTTGTAAATCGTATATCTGATAAGGGATTAATATCTAAAATATGTAAAGAACTCATATAATTCAACAGCAAAAAAATCCCCAAACAGTTTGATTTAAAAATGGGCAGAGGATCTGAATATACATATTACCAATGAACACATACAGATGGCCAACAGATACCTGAAAAGATGCCCAACCTCACTAATCACAGGGAAATGCAAATCAAAATCACAATGAGATATCACCTCACACCTGTTGGAATGGTTATTATTAAAAAGAATAAAAGGGGATTAAAAAGTGCTGGCAAGGATGTGGAGAAAAGAGAACGCTTGTGCACTATTGGTGGGAGTGTAAATTGGTTCCACCACCATGGAAAACAGTATGGAGGTTCCTCAAAAAATTAAAATTAGAACTATAAATAAAAATATGAACCAGCAATTCCACTTCTGGGTATTCATCCAGAGGAAATGAAAACACTAACTTGAAAAGATATCTGCACCCCTATATTCACTGCAGCATTATTTACAATAGCCAAGACATAGAAACAATCTAAGTGTTAATCAATGGATGAATGGATAAAGAAACTATGATATATATATGTACAATGGAACATTAGTCAGCCATGAAAAAGAATAAAATCTTGCCATTTGTGACAACATGGATGGACCTTGAGGGCATTATGCTAAATGAAATGAGTCAGAGAAAGACAAAAACTGTATGATCTTACTTATATAT
Source organism: Physeter macrocephalus (assembly GCF_002837175.3). Taxonomy (NCBI): domain Eukaryota; kingdom Metazoa; phylum Chordata; class Mammalia; order Artiodactyla; family Physeteridae; genus Physeter; species Physeter macrocephalus. The sequence continues at coordinate 104,537,366 of NC_041224.1, read as the reverse complement.
GGAGTCTAAAAATAAGCTGAACTCAGATATAGAGAAAAGATTGGTGGTTGTCAGAGGCGGGAAGTAGGGGGTGGGTGAAATGGGTAAAGATGGTCAAAGGGTATAAATTTCTAGTTATAAAGTGAATAAGTCATGGGGATGTAATGAAAGCATGGTGACTACAGTTAATAATATTGTATTCTATATTTGAAAGTTGCTAAGGAAGTAGATCTTAAAAGTTCTTATCAAAAAAGAGAAAAAATTTGTAACTATGTGTGGTGATACATGTTAACTAGACTTATCATGGGATCATTTCACAATATATGCATATATAATCATTATGTTGTATGCCTGAAACTAATATGTCAATTATCTCTAAAACAACCCCACTTTAGTGAAAAGCCTAATGTAGTACCCTAGAGAATCATGTTAACATCTCTATTTTTTTCATTGAAATATTTCCTCTAAACTACAACTCATTATATTATTCACTTTAAAACATCAAGTCAGAAACAACGTCTGACCAAATTGGGTCTATGTGAATGCTAGAAAAGAATCAGGAATCAAGTAATCTTAGAATTGGAAGTAATCTGAGAATTTTTCCCATGCATCTTCCTCTTCAAAGAGAGGAGAGAAAAAAACCCTGAATAAAATTAGATTAAGGTTGTACTTCCACATGGGCATTTTATCTTGCCTTAAATGGATGTGAGAAGACCCAGAAACAAGGGTCTGAGATAGTTTTTGTTGTTTGTTCATCAATATAGAGGATTTTGTTTATCCAAGATATTTGGGTAAGGATAATTAAAATCTTCAAAGTACAGATCTTAATATCTGCACACACAAAGATAATTTTCATAAAGGAAATTAAGGGAGAGAAAGTGAAATCCTTCTTGCAGCAGAGCTTGTTAAACCTGAGATAGTGCCCATATCATTATTAATTACCAACTACTCATATGTCAAGTGTCACAGAGTCATTTGATACAGAAGTAGCTTATTCACTCTCATGCAACACAAGAGATGGAGAAAGATGTAGGGAAATAAGGAAATGCACCATAGCTCTAGATGTATGACGAACATGAGGCTTATCTAGGAATTCCAGATTGTTCAAGAATATCAGGTGGCCTTCAACTACAAGACAAAGACAAAGACATGAACCTTTCCCTCAAGGAGCTTACTATGCAAACGTAATGGACATACATGGTAGATTATTATACCTCATGGTTGGGATAGACAAGGAGGAAGAGGTGAGGTCAAAGAGATGTCTTTGGCCGGAAGGAGAGAAAAGAGAAAGGATTCACCAAGATGGCATTTCCTGCATCAACATTTCTAGTCTACTCAAGACCTGCCCTTTGCTATTTTCTTTGAATCAGAGCTCTGATCTAGAATAAGACTTCTCAGCAGGAATAGGGGAAGGGATGCGTAGTCATGACGCCTCTTTAATGTCAGTCTCTAGTTTCATGTGTTATGTTAGTGGGTCTGGACCTGCTTGCTCCCTTTCCACCTCTGGCTTTCACTGTGATGCCATTGATTGGTGACTGTCCCCACTTGGAGACATGAGGCAAGCTTTGCACAGATGCATAAAAATTCATTTCAGAGACAGTCATGAATAAACTTCCAGTGATGGGCTGCCACATAATAGCCAGTTTCAGAAAATGAAAATCAAATTTGTTTTTTTTTTAAGTCATCATCCCAAAATGTATTTTTCAAGGAAGAATGCTAGTTATAAATATTTACTGAAAAGCACACTCATAAACACACAAAATTGTAGCTATGAGCAGAGTTCTCTATTACTGATTACCAATCATCACAGTTTGAATCTTTTTTGATCCTTAGGCAGAAATATCTTCTGACACCAGCTCTCTAAAATGAGATCGGAGCTAAATTCAAGAAAGAGAACATTAAATTTTGATACTACTGCACTTTTTTTTAACGAACACCCACTGACTCACATATCCATACACACTCAAGTTCAACGCTTTGCTGCGTATTCTCCTCTGGATCCTTGCATGCATCAGAGGCACTATTTAGCCAGTTAGCTATGGAACCTAACAAATACTTGTTGAGCATGGTGGAATTGAGAAAACGAGGCCAGAGAATCCCCGGACCTGATTTCCAATCCTGATTCTGCCACATATCAGCTGTTGATTTACTTAACCTCTATGAGTCTCAGTTTTATCCATGTTAAATGTGGATGAATTCAAAACATTAGAGTTATTGGGAAGGCTGAATCCAATTAGATGCATGTAAAAGCATTTAATAAACCATGTAACTCTTGTGTCTTTTTTGTACCTACTAAGCTGCTGTTAGTACAAAAATATTACACTTTTACCACTAAAAGGATGGCAAGGTGCCACTTCCAGGGGCGACATTTTTAATGACTAACTAAACAACATGGAATAATAACGAGTGCCTCTAGTCCACTATCTTTCAAACTTAGGAACAAAGGCCCATCCTCACTTCCAAGTCTGGATCCAACATCATCTCAAATCTGGAAGCAAGGCTGAAGCACATGAAGGACCCCACAGTGGATGCCTACAATGACTACCTTTTCTTAAAAACAAAGAAAAGCTTTTAACTAAGCGATTTCAAAGTTTTAAAATCATAATATTTCAAAGTGTTAATTCAGTTCCTGATATTTACTTTATTATTCTTTTTTGCGACTGTCAAGAAGCTCAAAACTAAGTTTTACATCTCGTTTTAAAAAGAATGCTTAGCCTGTGCTTTTTGCTAGAACTTTTCTCCTGACTCACACCTCCTCCCCCTTTCATTAACGTCTTTTCAAAAGAATGCTACTGAATTTGTAGTTTTTAAGATTAGAGAGTCAGGAAGGCGGGTTATAAACAATGAAGGAACATATCAACACATTGTTTTTAAAAGATAAAAACTGACAAAACTGTGAGTCTTAACCTAGCAGAACTTCGGACTAAACAGCCGGTATCAGAAAACTCACTGTAGACTGTAGATGACACAAGATTATTTTGTTGAGTGTTTACTTCTGAATTGCTACCTACTGTGATCTCCCTCTCAACTTCTTTGCAAACAGCAGGATTTCTCTTGTGTCTCAATGCAATTCTTTGTGTCCCTTGACTTATACAAACTGGGTGTTCAATAAAGTTGTTGAATAAATAAAACACAGTCAAGATTAACAGCAGCAAATAGGATTCACTTTTAAGGAGTCTGTTCTGATGACTATATGGCCACCAGGAAAGACAGGTAAGTTTTAAGATACAGAAACTCTACCGCTAATTCTGACCAACCATGTCAAGCTAGAGAACAAGGGAGTAGGGCCGGTTTCCATAAATGACTTGTGCACGTAAAGTATTTCCCATATTCACATCTTGATCAAGCCCCACAGTATGCATAATATAAATGAGATACAATAAATGAGATGAATAAGACAGAGGAGTCTAATTCACAACACCCATGTGACAATAGATAATCACTGTAACATAGATAAGTGAGCCATGACCCAGCCCAGCATGTCAGGTGGGGCTTCAAAGAGAAGACGTCTTTCTATGGGCTTGAGAATCAAGGACAAATTCCTTATAGGAGGTTCAGTCAGGCAGAGAGAAGAGCATGCTCTTATCTCTGGTCACATGAATGTGTCTGGTCTACACTGGCCAGTGGCTCACAAGGCTGAGGAAAAGGGGTGAGGCAGCAGACAAGGCTAGCAACTTAAGCTGCGAAGGGCCTTGTATGCACTGCCAAATAGTCTGACGTTTGTTTTGAGAAAACAGAAATCCAAGTTAGTTCAAGCAGAGGAGTTCTATAATCAGATTTTTAGAAAAGTAAGTCTGCAGGCTGCACAACGAGCCCCAACTTAACAATTACTGAGCCTGCTGTATGTACTAAGCCAAGTACCAAGGGCTCAGCATGTACTGTCCTCACAGCAGGCCAATCAAGCAGATGCTATTCCTTCCCCTTTCTATAGGTAAGGACACAGGGTTTAGTGATATTAAATGACTTGCCCAAGGTGTCACAGGTAGCGACACTTCTGAGATAGACCAATCCGATCAGGGTCTGATTACTATGCTTATGCTCTTAGAACTAGAAGGAAAGATCACAGGCAGGAAGGGCAGCTTGCAGGCCAGTGCCCTAGTCCAGCCCAGAGACAAGGAGGATCTGAACCAGGGCAAAGAAAGTACGAGTTGAATAACTAGCATAATGTGATAGCCAGGAGCTGCTGTTTTAGCAAATTGATCCTGAATGCAATAGCAGGTATTACAGAGCAAAGAATTGTCTTACTTTAAAAAATTTGAAAGAATGCTCCAATAACAACCATTCACTTGGAAATACAAATCTACAATCAAACATCATTTTTCACGGCAAAAATAGGAACACATCTTAAGAAGCCTCAGGAACAAAAATGTCTTCAAAGCTTGGTATTACTTACTAGAAAAGGTCTTTGCATATGTCAGAACTAGTGGGCCCAAACCCACAATGAGGTTGTACTTCCCACCCACTAGGATGGCCATAATAATAAAATAATAGAATACCAAGAAATGGAAAATAAGTGTTGGCAAGGATGTAAGGGAATTAGAACCCTCCTACAGTAGCAGTGGGAATGGGAAATTGTGCAGCTGTTGTGGAAAACATTTTGGCGGTTCTTAAAAAGTTAAACATAGGATTATCATATGACTCAGCAATTCCAATTCTAGGTTTATACCCGAAAGAACTGAAAGCAGAGATTCAAACAGATACATGTAGGCCAATGTTCATTGCAGTATTACTCACAATAGCCAAAAGGTAGAAACAATTCAAGCGTCTAGCAACAGATGAATGAATAAACGTAATGTGGTATATACATACCATGTAATATTATTCAGGTATTAAAAGGAATGATGTTCTGATACCTGCTACAACACAGACGAACCTTGGAAAAATTCTGCTAAGTGAAATAAGCTAGACACAAAAGGAAAAATACTGCATGATTATTCCACTTACGTGAAATACCTCGAAGAGGCAAATTCACAGACACAAAAAGATTAGAGGTTACCAGGGGATTGTGGGGCGGGGATGGGGAGTCTTTGCTTAGTGGTTAGAGCCTCTATTTGGGGTGATGGAAAAGTTTTAGAAATAGATAGCAGCGATAGTTACAAACATTTTGAAAGTATTTAATGATACTGGATTTTACTTAAAATGTACTTTAAAAATTGTACTTAAAAATGATTAAAATGGGGCTTTCCTGGTGGCGCAGTGGTTAAGAATCCGTCTGCCAATGCAGGGGACACGGGCTCGAGCCCTGGTCCAGGAAGATCCCACATGCCGCGGAGCAAATAAGCCTATGCACCACAACTACTGAGCCTGCGTGCCACAACTACTGAAGCCCGCACGTCTAGATCCTGTGCTCTGCAACAAGAGAAGCCGTCGCAATGAGAAGCCCGTGCACTGCAACAAAGAGTAGCCCCTGCAGGACGCAACTAAAGAAAGCCTGCACGCAGCAATGAAGACCCAACACGGCCAAAAACTAATTAATTAATTAATTTTTTTTAAATGGCAAATTCTATGTTATACATATGTTACATGATAAGAAAAATTTTCCCTCATAGAAAAACAAAAAAACTAATGTGCAGAATTGCCTGAACCATTGCCAGAGGGAATAAATTCAACCTTTCTTGTGTACAGAACTGTGTGGAACTTGGCCTCCCTGCTGGATAAGAATGACAATATATGCAAATGAACTGAGAACCTTCAAAATATGTTATTCAAAAGAACTCACTGGCTTCCTACAACCAACAGGCTAATATTTAAACTGTTTTACAGGAGATGTAACACCTTTCCTAATTTGGTTCCTACTTACCCATCCAAGGCCAGGCTCGTCCCACATCACCTCTGCTTTCTCTATAACTATGCTTCCGGGATACTGACAGGCCTCAGGACATGCTGGGCTCTCTCATACCTCTGTTTGCCCATGCTGTTCCATGTGCTTAGGAAGGGCTCACTCACTGCTCCCCTCCCCAACTTTTATCATCTAGCAAATGCCTAAGCAATCTATCATCAAGTTTCAGTTCCATGAAGACTTCCCTGGACTTCCAAGCCTCCTTACGCATGATCCATTGCCTTTATTTATTGATCCCTCTATAATAGCAATTATAATATTCTAATTGCTCACTTGCATGTCTGTATTCTACTAGACCGTTATTCTGTTGAAAGTAGTAATATGCCATTTCACTTCTCTCAACAGGAACTAGTATTCCGTAAATGTTTCTCTAACAAACGGGCAAGACAGTAAGCTCAGCACTCAGCTGGGGAATGAAAACTCAGATCCCCCAAACTCTAAGGAGTGGTCACGCATTGGTATCAATACTTCCTCAATGTACTTCAATGTACATCAAATTTCGGTTTGAATACAAGGTATGAAGTAAAACATCGAACAATCAAAGTCAGAAAAGCTGCAAAGGACCACCCACACCTGTGGGACTATAAGAAATCCATACACTTTGGAACTTGAGGAAGTTTCCTGAGAAGGCAAATGAGAAGTGGTTTTTTGAAAATGGGCTCCCTGTGCAATAGGATTGTTCAATTTTAAAAATGCCCCGAGTTGCACTGCAACGAAGGGAAACCAAATCTGAAGGTGAAAAATAAAAATGTTAGTAATCATCCAATACTACCAACCTCACATGGGTAATTTGATTATTTTTGTCACTAAATATGTCTGTTTCTAAGCAGAAGAGCTTCCACGTTTTATGTGACTAAATAAACCTTCTTTAAAATCCAACCATTTTGTTGTTGTTCTGCTTCTAAATACATCTGATAATTGGGTTACTCTGAGGCACTATCTAGCAGATGGAGTTGATACACATAGGGGGTTTTCCAGTCATCAGAAAGATATGTCTCTAAATAAAAATTAACAAACTGATACTCTGCTAAACTCCCATGAGTTTGGTCAGCACGATTAGGGCCTAATCGGCCCTACATGACCATAATTTAAAATGAGCATTTAGTTCTTCAGGACTGAGAATTCCAACATTAGGAATGATGTCATCCTGGGCTTACAGCACTTCTTTATGGCTGAAATGGAGGCCATATCAAGGAAGATCTTTCCCCAGTCACCTCCTTTCTTCTTCCCCTCCAAGAGGCTGCCTGTTGTGATGCTCCCTGGATTTCCCCTTTCATCAGTTAGCTAATTCCAGCTCTGCTCAATTTTTTACTACCTACAACCCCCATTTATACTATTACTTCATTTGGAAAACTTATTCCACATCCTTCACATCCAGCTTTAAAGTAAACTTTTGACTACTTTTCAGTTGGAGTTTACTTAGTACCCCTGGCCTGAATGGACAGGAATCACCACTGAATTTCTCCCTCCCCTGTGCTACTCTGGTCATGCTAACAAGTTCCTACTTTTACCGGCATGCTGGATCCACTAGAGAACAAAGAATTAGATCCAAATATCAAAGTCTTGCTCTTCTGCTTCTTTGGAACTGCTTAGTATCAGTAAGCCTGAGCCATTGCTCCATTATGGCAGCCAGGCCCCCGCCCAGCACTTGGAAATGACCTGTGTTCTGAGTCTTCTCTCCTGGAGCCACCATCTGACACCACATCAGGTACTGTGCCGGTCTTCGGAGGCATTCCAAAAAGAAACAAGCTGGACTCTTCTGTGATCAAGTCCCCAAGCGCCTAGCTGAGAAGTTTACCTAAAGGTCATGGCCACATTTCATCAGAACCTCAAAGAGGCTTTTAACATGCTCATTTCAGAAGGATGTGGCTTGGCCTGTGTCGAGGCCCAGAGAAGGTTCACCTATGCCCTTTAGCAAGTCCAATTCATAAGTCCTCACTCAGATGTGCCCCATCTCCCACACCCAAGGCCGGACCCATGTGGCAGCTGAAGTCGCAAGAAAAGATGATGAGCTCCACAGGAGGGGGATGCCCTAGGTTTCAACTCTGGCTCCCTGACTTAATCCCACATGTGAAGCTGGGATTGTCAGTCACTCCTCTGAGCCTCTGCATTCCCAGTTTTAATACATGCATAGACATCCTTTATATTTGAAAAGTTGGTCCCCCAAAACAGTTCTACTAAGAGCTGATCATTACAAACATAAGGGCCAGAAACTTGAACTTGACTAATTCCTAAGACTGATTCATGAACCTGGCTCTCCCAAATCTGCTGCCCATGTACCCGGCTCTCACTAGTGGCTGGGCTGGATTTTCCTTGCATCGCTTCCATTTTAACTTATCCATTTTAACTCCCCGGGTAGCCCTGGAGAATTAAAGCAACAGGGAGACAGCAGCTCAGCAGGGTCCCAGGAAGATTGAAGGCTGAGGCTAAGCTCACAGAAGCAGTAATGGAAAGCACACTTTTGACTTAAGTCAAAAGATTTTAAATTGCCATTTCTGCAAGAATAGGTTCTGTTTATTCTTGGGTTAAATTTAAAAAAGTTTTTTTAAATAACTGTTCACTCAGGAGTGATGTGAAAAATGATGGTAATTCAAAGCCTTGGATGCCTTCCGAGTCCTTTTACATTGTGGCTGCTTTGTGCTTATTGTAACAAGAAAAAACACTTCTCACAGTCTTGTGGTTCTGAAATTAGATGTCCTTCTCATGTTGGTCTCTTGTTTTTAATTTATAGAATTGTAAGCATAAACTTCTAGGCACATGCGATTCTCGGAGGTGGATGGGCTCAGCCTGATTACTGAAGGATCTAGAGAAAAGCAGGTGAAAGTTGACACCAATTTACAAAAGCCCTATGCCCCGAAACCTTGCATTGACTCTACTTCTCCCATAATTAAGGTGTTTGGTTTACTGAAGCTCCTTTTATACAGGACACTTTGATTAAGATATAATTCACACATCATACTTCCAAAGTGTACAGTTAAGTGGTTCTCAGTACATTCACAGAATTGTGCAGCTTTCACTAGCACCTAATTTTAAAACATTTCCATTACCTCAAAAAGAAACGCCATACCCATCGGCAGTCTCTCCCCACTTTACCTTCTCCCCAGCCCCTGGCAACTACTTGTCTGCTTCCTATCTCTATGGATTTGCCTGTCCTGGCCATTTAACATAAGTGGCAGGCATCACACAATATTTGTCTTTTTGTGGCTGCTTTTGATGCTCCTTTTCAATTTCCTCTGATCACCCTTCTCCCTCTCTCCTTCCCTTATATGGCGCATGCCTTCTGGTTCTTTCATAGGTCCTCCCCTCATTCCGCTCTCCTCTCCGCTGTGTGTCTGGGTCATCTCACCCCCGACCCCGAAGCCCCAAAAGCTTTGATTCCTTTGCTAAAGACTCAGACTCAGATCTTTATCTCCAGCCTAGGTCTCTCAACTGGGCTTTTGGTCCACACCTCCTCTACTGCCTCCTGGGTATCTCTCCTTGAATTTCTCACAGATAAAGTTAAAGGTGTCTAAAAGCAAGCTCATTGTCTCCTACCATCCCTCAGAGCCACTGCCTTCTCCAGTGCTCCTTACCTCACCATTTCCCTGGGTTTCAGAACCGGAAACCCAGGCCTCATCCTTGAAGCTTCACTCCTTTGCCTTTTTCCTCATACAATGATCACCAAGTTCCACTAAATCTTTCCCACCCCATGTAGATTACTTCCATCCTCAATACCATTCTCCTAGTCCAGGCCTGGATTTTCAATCTGGATGGCGAACAAACTCCAACTGGGCTCTCTGCCTTTAGTCTTGTCTCCAGCCTACCATTAGACCCAGAATGATTGATTGGAAACAGCTCTGATTAGATGCACTCCCTGCTGAAGGCCCTTCTAATACCTGACACAGCTTTGAAAGTCTTGCCATATCTGGCCTCTGCCTCTTTCTCCAGTCTCATCAGGCACCAACTCAGCTTTCATTAAGTTTCTCCTCTAATTGACATGGATCTTTTTTACCTCCAGGCCTGTGTTCCGGATAGAATGAATAGCAAGTGAATCTCTTTTTGGCCTGGCTAACCTATTCAGATGTCTTTTAGTCATCTTTTCAAGGCAATCCTCCCCAACTATGTAGCATCCCCAAGAAAAGATTAGAGGCTCGTCTCTCGTGTGCTCCTCTTTGTGATACCTAGTACTACTGCAATCACAGCATTTTTCATATAATATGAATCATCTGTTTACTTGCCTCCTCTTCCCACTAGACTGTGAGCTCTGTGAGGGCTCACCATGTATCCTCAGTGCCTGGCACACTGCCTGACACAACACAAGTGCTCAAAAACACTCCTAGAATGACAGCTTATCATTTGCAACATACAGGCAACGGGCATAGTGGGATTCCACTTTACCAATGGCGGGTACTGACCCAGAATATTTTTGCTCTTTTATTTCTCCTATTTGGGCATATTTCATGGTAGGCCCTGATCAGAAGCAAATAGATTCCTTACTTATAAGGTAGGCAAAGAACGAGGCAAACAACTCAAACATCAGTTGCTTTTTTAAAATTTAGTTTCTTTTTATTTCCGTCTAAAGGGAAGGACCTGACTCTAGTGCTTCACCTGTCCCTCACCTGCCAGGCTGAATCTGACTCCTTTGTGCTTTAACTTCCTCCTGTGCAAAATGAGAGTGGTAAACACTACTTACCAGGGTGTTGCAAGAACAAATAAGAGATGTAAAGGGACCTCAACTCTGAAAGGAAGAGCCTACAAGAAATGCAACGGATTTCACCTTGCTCTTCTATGCCTTTAGAAAAATATTAGCTACACTTAAATACCAACACAAGTAACATGACACAAAGGCATGAATTAAGCTCTGTGGAGAGATATACACAGGACCCTGGCCTTGAGACACCCAGGCCACCTACTGAACACCCATCTCCCTGACACTCTGATTCCTCTATCTTTTGGTTGCTCAGCTTCAGGTAAGGAGAAAACCCATCAAATTTTCTTTTTTCAGCCTTGAAGGATGAGCAACACATCTGTTTCCCCTATTCCATCCTCCATGCAACTCAAATTTGTGAAAACAAGGCTGGATTCTCCAAAGGAGAAAGTGTGATTAGGGTAACATGTTAAGGATTGCTTGTGGAAAGTCACCTATTGTCTGATAAATTCATAATTGTAGGTTGCATCTCCACTCTCTTAGAGGCACCATAACAGTCTCTTAGTTTTAATTCTGCTGGTGGAGAGGAAGACTTTACATCATTTAGGAGGCCAGCTGTGTTGTATTTCAGCTGCAAAATACAAAAGTTCTCAAGTGTGCTTGGCATATATTCTGAGCTGAAGCACACGCTGCTTACACAGGCAAAATGCCCTGGTACTGCAGATGCCTGGTAAGGCGACACAGGGACTTTAAACATATGTGGCCCATCAACACCGGCTCCCACACTGATGAGCACATGCTATATCACTTTTTCTTTCTGATTCATGTCTTATAAATGGGCACCAATTCAAGTTACAGCCACACCACCACAGAATTTTGGAACTAAAAGGAGGATTCTTAGTGGTAATCAAACCCAATGCCTAAGTTATAGAGATAAAAGAAAACGAAGCACAGAAAGTGTATTTTAGAGCAGAAGCAAGAAGAACTACAATCCTGCAGCCTGTGAAACAAAAACCACATTCACAGAAAGACAGACAAGATGAAAAGGCAGAGGGCTATGTACCAGATGAAGGAACAAGATAAAACCCCAGAAAAACAACTAAATGAAGTGGAGATAGGCAACCTTCCAGAAAAAGAATTCAGAATAATGATAGTAAAGATGATCCAGGACCTCGAAAAAGAATGGAGGCAAAGATTGAGAAGATGCAAGAAATGTTTAACAGAGACCGAGAAGAATTAAAGAACAAACAAACAGATGAAAAATACAATAACTGAAATGAAATATACACTAGAAGGAATCAATAGCAGAATAACTGAGGCAGAAGAACA
>NC_041224.1:104524199-104525520 GCF_002837175.3 Physeter macrocephalus | reverse complement strand
GTTAACAGCTGATTTCTCAGCAGAAACTCTACAAGCCAGAAGGGAGTGGCATGACATATTTAAAGTGATGAAAGGGAAGAATCTACAACCAAGATTACTCTACCTGGCAAGGACCTCATTCAGATTCCATGGAGAAATCAAAAGCTTTGCAGACAAGCAAAAGCTAAGACAATTCAGCACTACCAAACCAGCTCTACAACAAATGCTAAAGGAACTTCACTAAGTGGGAAACACAAGAGAAGAAAAGGGAAACAAGGAATGACAATACAAAATGATCAAGGGACCAATCCAAGAAGATATAACAATTATAAATATATATGCAGCCAACATAGGAGAACCTCAATACATAAGGCACCTGCTAACAGCTATAAAAGAGGAAATCGACAGTAACACAATAATAGTGGGGGACTTTAACACCTCACTTACACCAATGGACAGATCATCCAAATAGAAAGTTAATAAGGAAACACAAGCTTTAAATGACACAATAGACCAGATAGATTTAATTGATATTTATAGGACATTCCATACAAAAACGGCAGATTATACTTTCTTCTCAAGTGTACATGGAACATTCTCCAGGATAGATCACACCTTGGGTCACAAATCAAGCCTCAGTAAATTTAAGAAAATTGAAATCATTTCAAGCATCTTTTCTGACCTCAACACTCTGAGATTAGAAATCACTTACAGGGGAAAAAACGTAAAACACACAAACACTTCGAGGCTAAACAATACGCTACTAAATAACCAAGAGATCACTGAAGAAATCAAAGAGGAAATAAAAAAATACCTAGAGACAAATGACAATGAAAACACGACAATCCAAAACCTATGGGATACAGCAAAAGCAGTTCTAAGAGGAACAAAATTGATAAACCATTAGCCAGACTCATCAGGAAAAAGAGGGAGAGGCCTCAAATCAGTAAGATTAGAAATGATAAAGGAGAAGTTACAACAGACACTGCAGAAATACAAAGCATCATAAGAGACTACTACAAGCAACTCTATGCCAATAAAATGGACAACCTGGAAGAAATGGACAAATTCTTAGAAAGGTATAACCTTCCAAGACTGAACCAGGAAGAAATAGAAAATATGAACAGACCAATCACAAGTAATGAAATTGAAACTGTGATTAAAAATCTTCCAACAAACAAAAGTCCAGGACCAGATGGCTACACAGGTGAATTCTATCAAACATTTACAGAAGAGCAAACACCCATCCTTCTCAAGCTCTTACCAAAAATTGGAGAGGAAGGAACACTCCCAAATTTTGTGGCCTCAAATTCTATGAGGCCACCATCACCCTGATACCAAA